>NC_034593.1:72869915-72889081 GCF_900095145.1 Mus pahari
CAGTCTCACCTTGGCCCAAAATTTAAGAAGAAATGTTCATCTATACCATAAGATGAGTAACATGTCTGAATGGACTTCTTCTTCTAGGGAAAAGACAGTGAGATAGTAAAAGGCAAAGAGAATTTCATCCCTCAGGAGCTCTTGAAAGGGACCTTCTAGGGAAGCCCTCCCTTTGAGGGTTCTTTTGGTATTGCTCATTTCTCTGCCTAGTCTCTGGGACTAAGCAAGGAAGGCGCCTAATGCAGGTTCCTCTCTTTCCTGCCTCCTGTTGCCTCTCACTGGAAAGTCCATCCTAGGTCCACTCAGTTCTCCAAGACTGAGTGGCTAAGAATGAATGAAGACCGCCTTAAGGAGGCAGGAGTCAATGACTGGTATCACACATGACTGTACCAGTACATAACACACAGTCTGAAAGAAAACCAAGCAAAAGAAAAACAAAAGAAAAGAATATAGCACCAGGGAAACAGTTTTTAATTTTTTTCACGAGGAAACCAGATAAAAATTAAGGGATGTCTGGTTGCTGAATCCAAGTCTTCAAATCTAGCCTTTCAAGGAACTTGGCCAGTCTTTAAACTGTTGTCTCCCAATTTAAATGAGGCAATGTCTAAATCACAATATGCAGCCCTCTCTACACAGCCATGTCTCCCTGTGTGATAAAAGTACTCCCCACTCAGTCCTGTATTGTTCTCTGTGGGTGTTTAAAGCCATCCCATATTTCCCAGGACAGCAGTGAATAGACAATGAAACACCTCTTTTCTGTCTCACTTCACAGGTCACTAAGGCTAACCTGTTATTACCCAGGTAATTATCTTTAAGGCCAACTATAAATAATTCTCCTAGTTGCAACACTAAGAAAAAAATACATTGAGACAACTAACAAAAACTCTGCCATTGCCAGGCAGTGGTGGCGCACGCCTTTAATCCCAGCACTCAGGAGGCAGAGGCAGGCAGATTTCTGAGTTCAAGGCCAGTCTGGTCTACAGAGTAAGTTCTAGGACAGCCAGGGCTATGCAGAGAAAGCAAAAAAAACAAAAAACAAAACAAAACAAACCCTGCCATTAATCTCCTTGTATGGATTGGACATTTAAAAATGATTTATGTGGCAATCATTCCCCTTACTGATAACAGTCTACATATTTTTACTATCTATTGTGATGTTATGAAATCTCTTACCAAAATATTTAAAAAGAACCTCGTGTTTCTTCTCTAAAAACACAACTGTAGAAACTCTATAGAAACTAAATCTGTTCATGTGAGATGCCGTGAAGCGTTTAAAACATAGTTGCAAACTATTCTACATTCATCTTCAGATTTGGGGTGTCGGACCCCTCCTATGTGCAGACATGTGATTGAGCTGAACAATAGAATAAATGGAAACGGCTCTGTGTGCTGTGTAAGCTTAAGTCATCAAAAGCCATGCACCATCTACCAGTCTTTCACCGGGATGTGAGCCACCATGGGAAGATTCTGACTACTCTCATCCCACCATGTTAGAGCAGGGAGCATGTGACTAGACAATAGCAGGTGATACCAGGCTTTCTAGCCTCCTACCCAACAGGCAGGTGAAGCTGTCATTTTGGAGCGGATCCTCCTGTTTATGCAGTACAATCCCAACTCTTCCATATGCCCTCATCTTCTTGGTTGACTTGGAAGCCTTCTAACTTATTTAAACTCATGATGCGCAAAATCAGTACATAATACGTGGCTATGGATTTCTACTAGTAAATGTTGGGAAGTGTGTGACTCATCAATATATGAAGGTGCTAACAGCTGAATTTGAAAATATTGTGAAGGCTTAGACACACAGCTTTCTCTAAGCTTACAGAAGGCCAATGCTAAACCTGTCTTTACTGTAGCTTTCTTTAATTTTTATGACTTTCTTAAAACTCGATATTAAAAAGTTGAGTGTATAGAAGTCTGGGTTATTTCAAGGGCTCATTGCTGAAAAGTAATCAAGTGAAAAGTGTTCTGTAAGATTAAGTAGTAAATTTACTATAAGACAAAACTCTAATCAATGCACCAGATTTCTGACAACCAGCTAATGTGCAACAAGTCATTGCCTTACCTTGATAGGTTCTCCATGGGGAGACATGACCTCATTGGAGAGCTCCATCATCTTCAGGGCCATCAGTGCTATCTGGACAGCATGGGTGTCACTCTCTCTGTGCAATCCCCCTGCCACACAATATGCATCCCCGATCGTCTCCACCTAGATATAATTTGTCCTTTATAAATAAAAGCTTAGAAGAAGGCAGCACAACAGAGTCATACAAGAGAAACCACAGTGCTCAGGACCTGTGGAGAAGCCAGGTAAGTGTCAGAGGAACTATTTATTTCATAAAACACATAAGTTGCCAACTCCTGACTTTAGTGCAATGAACTGAAAGACATCACAATTTGCAAAAACTCTATCAGATAATCAGATGGTCTCTATTGTAGACTTACTACTAATCATGTATTCTTTTCTTAAGGCAAAACAACAACAAAAAACTACATAAATGGTTTTTATATAAACAAATGGATTTGTGTTTTTAAGTTTATTTTTATTCATGATTTCATATTTATGTGTATGTGTGCTTGTAACTCATGTATGTGTGGGTGCCTACAGGTGCCAGAAAAAGGGCATCGGGTTCCTTGGGGCTTCAGTTACAAGTAGTAGTGAGACACCCAATGTAGGTGCTCAGAACTAAATTCGTGTCCTCTGGAAGAACAAGAAGTGCTCCTAATAGTGGAGATGAAACACTTTGCCAACCCATAGTTTGAATTTCTAGTAAGTCAGGATAGTGGGATCAATTTCCCATCACATATTCATACATAATGAATTTCCCATTCATACAAAACTGCATTTTGTATGAATTCACCATCCCAACAATGTTATATGAATGCAATAAAAGAAGTATGATGTAAAAAGAAGACATTACTAGGAAAAAAGCAAGAGCAATAGGGCTTTTCTGCAGGATTTCTGGGAATTTTGACAATTATTAAAGGCATACATGGATATTAATCACAAAGGATGGATATAAGCCAAATTGTCAGCTGGGGAATGAAAGCAATAGAGCTCAAAAAGATGTCCAAAAAGAAGCTGCTATGTAAATTTGAACTAGGCTTACTGTCAACTTTATTATTTCCACAAGCAACGTCGTATCTGTGAGTGGCTACAGAGAGCTATGTGCTCATTTATCAACTTATATATGTAATTCTTATAATTCAAGCAGCTTAACTTCTCCTGTTCTTACACTATGCTATCCTCATCTAAAGTCCATTATGAACTATAAAAGTAAAAAGAAAGCAACGAGAAGGAGGGACAAATATTATGGTAACTTCAGATAGTTTCCACTATTGATGGAACAGCTACAGTCCTTGGGAGGCCTCCAGAGTCGTTCTTCTCTTGATTCTTCTAAGGTATGACACTCTGTTCTCATTGTGCCACTTGCTCAAGCACACTAAATGCAGTCTCCCTTACTCTTCATCTGCCCAGAACAAACAGCAGATACCTGCTTGCTCTTCACTTGTGTCCTTGAAACATCACATTATTAGAAGCATCAGTTTTAAGCCTTGTGTAGAGCTATGATATTTTAGCATCTGTAATTCTTCTACTCCGTAATCAGCTTTGTTTCCTCCCAAACATTCCATTAACTGGAATGCTATATATGGCCATACATCCTTCACTGCCACATTAGGATGTAAAGCCTCTGAGTATGTTCACCGGGTTCATTGCACTCAGTAATGGACAAACAAGCAACACCTTTCTTTTCCTCAGCAATGGATTCATAAGAAACTGTCATCCTAATGCAAAATGTATCATAGTGTCTCAACAGAACATTTCAGAGGAATACTTCTTCCTACTTGTACTGCAAATTAGGTGGCTATTCCCTCCACCGCCATCATATTTTATGTCTACGTGAATATCATG
This sequence comes from Mus pahari, assembly GCF_900095145.1. Classification (NCBI taxonomy): domain Eukaryota; kingdom Metazoa; phylum Chordata; class Mammalia; order Rodentia; family Muridae; genus Mus; species Mus pahari. Next base: position 72,873,829 of record NC_034593.1, read on the forward strand.
CACACATCTCGTGAAGACTGTACCCAGACAAAAATCCCAGCAAGGAGGAAAAGAGGAAAAAATGAAGTTTTTACTTGAGCAGGGGAGGGGCTTTTGGTATGTGAGTGCTGCTGGAAGAGGGGAAGTTAGTTTTCATTAATGACATGACACCTTATGTACTGAGCACACTCCATGGGTAGCTCTGTGCCTAGGAATAGTTGGCCAACCCAGACTGAACTTGGTGGGTTTTAACAAAGAGACAAAGGGACATAAAGTTGGGTAAGTAGAAAGGTGCGGGAGAGGTTCAGGGAGGGAAATACATATGATCACAATAGTATGTATGAAACTCTGAGAGAATTCTTTAAAATGTTTAAAAACCAGACCCTTCTCATTTATCATAAGCTATTTCCAGCGATTTTCACGCAGAATTGGAAATGAGGAGACAGTGGATATGAAGGCTGGGGAAATGGTGATTGGTGGTGAGATCTGGCTCCATCTGCAGCCAGTTAGCCAAGCAACTCTGTGAACAGGCTCCTTCTGGGCAGGGATACAGCATAGGAGTCCTTAACAGAACCAGTACAACTAGAAGCAGGGGATGTCAAGTACTTATTTGGCACACACACTATCTGTGTGATGAAAACAGACTTGCTTCTCTCTGTTCTGAGAGAGCAGCCATTCTCCACGGACATAGTTAGAAATCAACAGTAAATTTCACGAAACCATCAAATGGAGCTGAACTGAACTGGTGCCAATTATTTTATCTGTAATTATACAAGGGCCTCTTCCTCACCCTCCCTCAAAAGAATCAAAACTCCCTCAGATTTCCTGTAAGAAATTTCACAGGACAAGGGCTTCTAGCCTTTCCACACAAATAAAACAGGGTCTGCCTATTCCCATAAATATTATATGCTTCTTCCCGGCAGTTAATATCCTTTATGTTGGGCTGAACACTGGAGTAACCAACCGCGGTGACAAGCCAAACAGATGACTTCAGTCGGAGGAAGATGAGTGTTTTATTCTTACTGCTACTGTCTAAAATGAAGCAAAGCAGTGTAAGCCAGTAAAACCTTTTAATTCAACAGAACTGGGAGAACTGGAGATTGGAGTTGTTTCCCTTTTATAATATCCTTTTTAAAGAAATTACATATTTGGTATCCAGGACACACTTGTCAGACCCTCAGTGTCTAGACAGACACCTAGGTGTTCCCTGACACTCCTTAAAGAATCCCAGGTCCTGAACCATAACATTTAGCATCTACAAAATCTTTATAATGGCTCGGCTCACAAAGATTATGAGACTCGGTACATTATTCATGACTCTGGAGGGGCTATTGATTTTGTTCTTTTGAAATTGGGAAATCACTCTGTTCACAAAGCATGAATAGGAGAGGACAGAATCTGAAGGTGGGGATCTTTAATTTGAGTGTATCTGCCTTTGATGGAGACGATTAAATGTCTGAAGTAGCTGAATTTGATTTCCTGCTAACTTCCTATGAAAAGTATCAAGTAAACTGTGCGCTGAATTAATCTATTTTGGGACAGTTTGTACAAACCTTTTGTATCTTTAAAACTAAAGAAACAAAAGATAAAGTTCCCCTCTGTGAATCATACCTTTAATTAGTTCTTGTTTATCTCAGTTTCCACAGTTAAGAGGCTGGTCCATGGATGTCTAATCTCTACCTTTTCACTGTAAGAATCATCCATTCGCCCTAATCTCGCTTCATTCTATGCTCATTTTTAGAAGACAATGTGTCAGACCTCTCTGGGAACAATTAGTTTGTATGGAGCTATTTCCGTCTGGAGAACACCCACATAATTAATGCACTATGCCTGACCCCGGATTTAGCCTGTGTGACCCAAATTCAGAGAGCTATTCATCAGCACTGGAGTTCACTCGGGTGCTGGGCCTTTCCAAGGTCACTTCTGCCTGCTAAATTATTCTTGTTCCACCTTCCCTACCTTGTAGACATCCAGCTCTCCACACTGCTGGTCAAAGCGAGTGTAGAGAGCGTTGAGCATCGTGATGACCTGCAGAGGTGAACACTGAGAGCAGATAGCAGTGAACCCTACGATATCTGAGAAGAGCATGGTGACCTCGCTGAACTTCTTGGCTTGCACAATTTGTCCTTGCCACAGCTGCTGAGCAACCTCAGAGGGAAAGATAGAGCACAGCAGATCCACCGTCTTCTTCTTCTCCTCCTCCAGGGCTTGGTGGGCATGTTCCAGGGTTGCCTTCAGCTTCCCCAACCTCTTCTTGAGGCCATCTTGAGCCCGTGCCTGCTCCCCTATCAAGACAACATCTCTCAGGGCATTATGAATTGGGATGTCGGACAGATAGAGCCCCCGTCCTGTGAAATCTTCCAACCTGTCCACACATGGCGACCCTAAGAACAAGATGGCACTGGATTCAACGATATAGATCATTTGACCTTTGAGATCCATAACCTGCAAAGGAAAGGAGAATCCGTTACCATGCATTAGTCAAGTTCCCCAATCCTTTCTGAAATCAGAGAGGAAGTGGATACTGGGTTAATCTTTTTGTGTCTGACATTAGAAGTGGATACTGAGGTCATCTATTTTGTTTCCAACTAGCTAAAGAAGAATAGACTTTTTAATCACTTCTAGTTTGATCTCAGTTCTGAAATTTATGCATTTGAAGAATATACTAGGATATACTACACAGAAATGATGAGCTGCTTTGAGCACTAAGAAACATTCCTTGTTCCCCGTGAAGGAGCACATGGGTGCTGATGCTGCCAAATTCTCATATTCTCAGGTAATTAACCTGCAGTTCCCACCTAGCGTGGTGCTTATAAAAACCTGGTTTGCATTCAGTCTGCCCTTTTCCACCATTTGTTCTCTCTTTTCCCACTATGGTTTCTTCCTCTTTTTTTTTTTTTTTTTTTTCTTGGTCTTCTATTTTAGCAAGCTTCTCTTCCCCTAAGAGTAACTTGTTCCATCTGGCAAGCATAGGAATTAAAATGTCTCCAAATATGTATCCAAACTTTTCTTTTCTTTTTTCTTTCTCTAGACTGATAGAGAAACTTATTTTGGATGTGATTCTTTCTCTAGGGATTTTAGCCTAAGATAGCTGGGTCTTACAGAAGAGACCATGTCTGCGTTTCAAGTTTGCCTTCAGCTTTTAACGAAGGCTGTCCTCCAAAACACAAGGAAAAGTATAAACCAACATACAGGTACAAATGTACCCAGAGGGCCTTGCAAGAGGTAATGCTTAAAGAAAAGGTCTTGGACCACACAATTCACTTGTATACAACATATGGAGAAGTATACATGCATGTGATTATAGTATATCGAGTCCTAGCAAGCCAAGTGCACAGCAATGGGAGACTGGACAAATAAAATCAAGTATAACCACTCCGTGCATGTGTTCATCAATGAGAGACTGCACAAATAAAACAATGCCTAAACTCTCAGTGCAATAAGCTACAGCCTCTAAACCACTGAGACAAACCAATGTCCAACTGCAGGGGTGGATGACCAAATCCTGTTCTTAAGTGACAAAAGTAGTTGTAGGGATTTGGTTCTGTTGCTGTAAACATGTACGCACGCATACATACACACCACTTCTCTTGTATTCTTGTATTGTGCTATCATGCGTGCCGTTTTAAAATAACGAAATATACTTTTTGGTAAAAAACAAAACAAAACAAAACAAAAAAACCCAAAACCATACGGCTGTTTGCATTTTGAACAATAGTCAGTGCTTCTGGAGGGTTATTTTCCTAAGATCACTGCTTCTCTATGCATATGAAAGACATCGTCACCATGATGGTAATGTTGGTAAGCTGAGATTAAGTAGTTGCCTACATTCTTTACCATAAAAGCATGTCCTTTCTTCCACACACATTCCGTAGAAATTCATCAAGTGGATTATTCTTCCCGGTATTTATATACTAATTAAAATTCATTTACTCACTTTGACTGATAGTATTAAAATTATGTGATATAACCCAGTCCAGTTTTAAAAGGATGCTGGGGATCCAACCTCAGGCCTTCAAGCAGGTTAGGCAAGCATTCTATCGATGAGATGTGCATGTCCATATCATCACTGCAATTTTAAGAGGCAAACTGTATTCAATAAATACTTGCAATCAATTAAGTAGGCAGCAAAAATTGACATAGGAAGAAATTCACTTGTTAAAATCACTTTAGAATTTTAGACAGATTTGTTAGCCAAATAGCGCCTGCTCATTTGTCATGTGATATCTTTCCCTTTCAATATGAAACAATTGGTTTTATTTTGAATCCGTGTGACATTTTCCTTACCCTTGACGATTTCTTCACCGAGTTATCCCATCTCCTCACCCGGATGACAAACTGCATATTCAACATTGTCATGATGCCGCTAAATGTCTGGTTGATTTTGGGAGTTAGAATTTCAAAGAACTCTTCAAAGTTGGGCTTCCCTTGGAAGTCCCTCTTGTTCACCAGCCTTCTGATGCCATTACCCAGTTGCAGGATGGCCAGGTCTCGGTCCAGCATGAAATGGAATGGGAAAGTCTTGCAGAAGAGCGAAGCGGGGATCACTAGTGAGGACTGGGGCTTGCCAGGGGACAGGGAAGGCTTGGTGCTCTTCACATGGACGGAGTAGAGCAAATAGGGTTGGTTCACAAACTCGGTACAGTCACTTCGGAAGCAGGGAGGCATCAGGGACACCTCCACGTGGCTTTCGTACAGTATGCGTGCAGCTGCTTTAATGATACCGGGGAGAAGCAGGGCTGTGGTTCTCTTCGGGAAGAAGTAGTAAACATTTAGAAAGTCCTGGTCCTTGTCCAGGCATAAGATGGAGGCATCTTCCAGTCGTCCCCGCCTCTCCGCCTCTTGGCAGTGGCTGCTCTGTTTCAGGAGTGTGCTAAAGCTGTTTAGAAAGTCCTTCAGGGTGCCGCCAACAACGCCCAGGATGTGCTCATCTTCCTCATAACAGATCTTGAACAGCTCCTCGCCCAGAGAGTCTTTGAGCGCCTCCACTGGGGCACCTGCAAGCACACAGCACATTCGGCCATCAAGTTTTGTCAGCTCAGAAGAGGGTGCCTGGTGCTTCCACATGCAACTGCCCTTGATTTGTGACTAACTTCCTTTACTGTTTTCAAGAGTTCTAACTCATATCTAACGCTCACACTCAGCTTATCAATAGAGGTTCCCTTTTACAACTCTCGTGACTCTGATCACCAATCCACAAATGGTTTATGTTGAACCGAGAATGAGCCGTTAAGTGGAATGTGCAACTTTTTGTCTCTCACAAGTACAACTAGAGTTCCAAGGTTAAGTCCATTTCAGAGGAAGCCTACCTGCCTTTCTCTTAACCACACAATGCGCTTCTGCTTAAAGTATACTCTACCCAGAAGAATAGAGTATACACCTCAATGTAAGAGTCACAACTGAAATGAATTTAAAACATGAAACTCAATTACATCTGGAGATGATTCCATGATAGATTTTTTGGTTATTTGATGTACCCTGAGTGAAGATTTCCATGAATTATATCATTCACCTTTAGCGTCCTCTTCCTGAGCTTCCTGCTTGTGTCCATATTCTGGGTACTAGAGTTTTATCATTTCTTTTGTGATTACAATATAATTGCAACCTATCCCTTTATGACTCCTCTTTTTCATTAATTGTTGTAACATACATATACACATCTGTATATTCACGTATATCTCTAAATATAAACTGCTGAGTTTGTATTATGCCCTTTGTATGCATGTTTTCAGGGCAGACCATTTGGTACTGGACAATGAATTGGTGTGTTCTCCTAGGAAGACTATTCCTGCTGCACTGAGGCTTTCCTAGTTGCTTATAGTTCTTGATTTAGACTTGAGCCTTGTGAGCTTTTCTCCATCCAGTTTGGCCTGCCCATAGGTGTTGTCCTCCATCAGCTCATGTTTGGACAGTCATGCTGGTAAGACTTTATGGGTGCAGCTTCTTATATTATTAAGAGCTACAATCTTACAATCAACTTCCTGGTCCTTTGGCTCTTCAGGTCTTTCTACCCCCTCTTCTACAATGTGACCATTGAGACTGGGCTCCACAACTCCATACTTGGATTGGTTGTGGTTTTCTTTTATGGTTTCCTCCTGTTGCAGAAATGTTTCATACACCCCCCCCCCCAGTAAAGTGGGAAACAGTGCTACTCTCTTTGAGGAATATTGTGCTATGTGGAAGTTATGTTTAGAAGAGTGTCTGTCTTCCAAGAATGGTTCAATATAAAGTAGCCATTGTTACCACTGTATTTCTTAGAAAGTACTACTTTTCCTAGCCTGTAACTTCTCGGTTTTCATGCCCATCCTCTGGAAAAGGCTCAGCAGCAGTCTCTATCTATCTTTCCCCTGAGACTAATTATTAACCTGAGAACTCTGCCAGACTATATTCCTGTGATTGCCTCCAGCCTTTGAAAAACACTCCTTAATTTACCTTATTGAGCAAAATTTTTCATAGACAAATGAGAAAGACACAGTTTGGTCTAAAACCAAAGTCGGTGAATGTGAAAGTGTGGGAATCAGCTTCCCACCCAGGTTTACATAACTCTCATCAAATAACCAGCAGGGAAAGAGGAATGTTTGAGGCCACATGTAGTATGGAAAGGGTTACTCTGCATTAACACACACAGAGTTCAAGGACTTCAGTCTGGGAGTCACTAACAAATGAAAACAAGTTGAGAGAAATATTAGATATTCAGGGATGTGGTGTGCTTCCTAATTCCCTGTACTCACAGTTTTATTTATTACCTGCTGCAACTGCTTCTTCTGCAATTATTTTTTCAAGGTCTTCTTTTTCTGAAGATTTCCTAGGAATAATTAAAGGTCTTAAATTAAAAAAAAAAACAAACTGATAAATGGGTGCTGAAAATTTGGATCATATACAACATGTAATGATATGTGAGAATTGTTTTCCAGAAGTAAATCTTGACTTGCTATATAAGATACAATTAATGATACAAACAACCACTGTTGGGAAAAATCTGGTGTGTCACCTAATTCTTCATGAAGCATATTTGTCTTTGGGGTTCATTTGTCATTGTGAAAGAGAGTCTACACCAGCCTGCAACCAGGAGTGGGCAGTGGTCAAGAAGAGGATAGCAGGACCAGGGTAACTGTCAGATGCACTACCTTGCATGTGGCAGGACTGAGCTCCACCCTTAGCACCAAAACAAAGAGGAGATGTTAAGTTCTCAAGGATGACCATCTACATGAGATAAAAATCTACTTACAAGGGATCTCACTGCTGTTGCATAATGTCTTTTTCTGGGGCTAAAACATAAGTTATGGACGTTCTTACTGTTGAGATTAGGAATCTTTATCATTCTATTTCAGACCTTAGTCTCCCAAAGTTTATGCAAATTGTATGCAACTAGTTGCAAACCATTTTTTTTCATCAGTTGTTGCATTCTAGAAAAATGGAAGCTTAAAAGAACAGTAGCATGTATAAAGATCAATAGAAGGCTGAAAGAAATTCAACTGGAAAACGTTATAACAGTTGAAAAAATTAAAATGCTGTCATTTACTTCATGCGCCATATGATTAGCTTTAAAAAAAAAAAGCCATATGTTTTTCCTTGGATTTTGTTTTCTATTTTTATTTTATTTATTTATTTGGAGATAAAGGCTAAAGTCAACATCTGCTTTTTCTTTCTGTAGCTCCTAATTGATTGTTTACATTTTACATTTTTTGTGTGTTTATGAACCACGTTTTTTTTCATGACCACTGATGGTCAGGAAAATAGAATGTCTGTCTTCATACATCAACTGCACGGTTTTGTCATTCATGTCTGCCTACATGCTTTTTGAAACCTTATCATTATAGTGTCTGATTCTGGTGAAATTTGCCAAATTATTCTAGCACTTTAAGGGAATAAAAGGCTCTATTTAATTGCAAGGTTCAACTTGCCATTAGCTGAGCCAAGTTTAAATGCAGGTATACTTTATCTATTTTAAATAGCATTTTAATAAAACACAGTATAATTTGAGAATTTTTAAAAGGAGATCATTTTAAGAAGGAAAATTGGCCAGAAAATTACTTTGTTGCATAGAAATATGATGCTTATAAGTATATAAAGTACTAGGTAGGAAAATTTTATCTAAGTGGACTAGGTGTCATATTATAGCTATCTACTCAATTTGGATATGGAGAGTCACAATCCTTTTTTAGATAATTCATCACCATACCAAACTCTTATTTTTCCTTTCCTTTTAAAAAATCATTTCAGCAGATTCAGTTTTCTAAAGTATGAGAGCAGGGCTCCTCACTGCCATTTTCTGATATCCATACTGTCAGAAATGCAGAATGAGTGCAGAATGGAGCTTTGTTATTCTGAAAAACAAACAGTGAAGTGTAAACTAAATACTCTTTGCTTTAGCAAACACAGTATACACAAAGTCTTGTGAGTGGTCAGCAACACCCCCCTCCACACACACAGACACAGACACAGACACACACACACACACACACACACACACACACACACACACACACACACTATGATTTTGTACACGTGGTGGGGGAGAGAGAATGACAGAGACAGGGAGAGAGAGTTGCCACAACACTTGCCCAGCAGCAGGTGAGGTCACAGCGACCATTCAGATAAGAACTGGGCTTTCATCCCTCATTCAAGGACAGTGCACTGCTTAACCCATTATTTGTGTTTTGTTTGAGTACAAGTCCCAGAAATAAACCTTATTAAACAGGATTAAGATGTGTTCATCTGCTGGCAGACCAAGGATAGCACAAACAGTAAAGTAAGGCATCAACATGCAAATGAGCCAGAAAAGTACTCAGAGGATGCCCAAGACTGAGGCAGGGCCACTTCACATAGGAGCAGGCAAGAGGAAAAACCTACTGGTCAACAGTCAGCATCATTGACCAATGTCAGCCTCTGTATTCCTTAAGATTTCTAAAGGAAATAATCACCGTGGATTTTACTTTTGAGGGTTCTTTTACAGAGTGCACCACAGAAAATAGATCCCCATCCAGCAGCAGGGATGTTTCAGAGCACAAAGGCCTGAGAATAAATCTCAAGTGCACTGGCTGCCAAGGACTTGAGCCGACAGCCCCAGTAGCACCGTAAGATTGACTTGAAGCTATCTTATCAGCCTGCCTGGGAATTAGGGGCAGAGGTGCCTGGTAGGCTTGTCAGCTCTGTCCAGTAAATAAAGCTTCTGCCAGACACAGATTCACACTCTTTTGGCCTGTTCATGACCATTTCTTGGCTCAGCTGAGCTGCCTGCATAAGGTCTAATAGCAATTACTCAGCAGGAAAATTTAGCCCGGATTATCCATAGGGTGGACTATGCTATTATAGGGAAGAGAGGCACATGAAAGTGTTTGTAGATTGTACCAACCATGGAGTTGGTTTGCAAAACTCCGTGCTGTACTCTGTGAATGTGAACACAGTATTTATTATTCACAAATTGAATACTTAGAACAGGAATAGTCAATTTTTTCCACCAGAAGCATGTGGCCAGCTTTACTTTAAAGGCCAACTATACAAACAATATTTAAAACTAAACAAATCAAAAACACAATCCTATTTTCCTTCTCTTCTGAAACCTTAAAAAGTACATTTGTTCTCAAGTTTGCATTTGCTAACACTTACTTTAGTTTTTGATATATAACAACAATCTGGTAAGTATTAATATATTCAGTAAGGATTTATTATTTTAGACAATATTTGTGGGATGAGGGTTCATACAACTTAAGTAATATAGCTTACCTGTTTTCTTGTATTTTATACTTTGCCAAGGTTCTCTGAAGTGCAAGGTTCAGTCGCTCACACTGGAAATAAAAGGAAATATTTGTGGCATTTCCTTAAGATGTCTTAAAAGAGTTGCAAGCTTGTACTTGATGGTTAATGTCATGGATTTGCTATGTTAGGAACTGAGACTTCTTTCTGAAGTGTTTCTCAACCCAGGGAAGAATCAATGAGCTCAGACTATTTTTTGTTGGTGGTATAGGGGGTCCCAGGGCCTTGCTTTTGGCCATAAGTCTCACAGAGAATCAAGCTTAGTCTGAGCCCAGACAGAAGATGTCAGTTCTTAATGTCAGGTCTTCTCTAATGCAGGAATCCATGACGTCACTTCCTTTGGACCAGGATGTCTCACTATACACACTCCCAATATTGTCATTGTACAGCTCATTCTCTTCCCTTCCTAAAGGATATCTCCTCCCCACTCACCCAAGGTCACCGTGCCCTTCCCACACACTCTACTCATGTTCCCTTTAGTCTAGTGTAAGAACCTGCAGTTATCTTTATGGCTTACTTTTTTAACCCCCAAAACTAATCTGTCGCCAGAATTGTGTATTTCAAGAGTCCTGGCCTTGGCTTTGTTATAATTCCCACTTTTAAAATAATCATCCTTACCAAATATTGGTACTTTCACTCTTTGATTTCTGAGTGTTGATGAAATTTCCTTTCTTTGAATTCATACATATGCCATTCCCCTCTACCTAACATGTGCTTTTGACTATCTACTGATCTGTCTTAATGCATCTTTGTTTCTACTTGATAAACAAGGAAAAGCATTGATGAGAAGTTTTCAGCTTTAGATCCCGGGTGAAAGTCACACATGTCTATGCATGGGTGCATGATCATTGAGTCTTATTTTCACTCAACACACAGGAAAGTCAAGAACTTTCTGGATATGATCCAGGTTGGGAAATTCCTTTTGCCTTAATCTATTTATATCTTTCATAGAGTTTCCACTAGTCACAGAAGGCAATGTTGTAAAAAAGGAGAGAGATTTTTTGAAAAGGGCTTTGAATTCTAAATATGTAAATCAAGCTTAGAAAATGGATGCAAAATTTATTCAATGAAAATGCAATTACTAAAAAGAAATTAAAAGAGAATTTAAATGTATAGTGAGGAGCACGTTTTTGGATGGTTCCGGAATGGAGAAGGAGACATCTGTGACAAGATGACTAGAAAGTGGTAGTTGAGTCCAGAAGGTAAAATCTGAGGCAGACCCTGTTGGCTCTGTGACAGCAAAAATCCTGAAAGAACATCTGAGTGACAGGTTCAGAAAGAAACATTTCCTAGTGGTCTTTCACAACAAGGGTTTAAAAAAAGATTAAAAAAAAAAAAAAAAAAATCTTAAAAAAAAAATAAAAAAAAAAAAAAAAAAAAGGCCCAATGAAGCTTGTGAAATTATAAAGAAGCATCTCAGACAGGTGCCTGGGAAACTCATTTTCTCAAGAGCCTTCCACTCAGCAGTTACTCTGCATCACTAGCTACAGGACATCAGTGTGATGCACACCCAAGGAACCGCAGGCTTCTGTGAGTTCTCCCTTCTGTAAAACATACTCATGTGAAGAATGGGTTATGGGGGCAGGGGAAAAAGGGACACTATCTCTCCTCTACTGGAACCCAAGGTTTCCACCATCCTTCACCTAGTTGAATAGAAACCCAGGAAAGGCAAGTATAGGCCGTTTTACTCATCTCTATCAAACTCCCGCTCAGAGCTGTAAATGGGCTGTAAGAAAGAAAATAAAACCAGTCTTATCACTAGGAGATTTGTCCATGTTCCTGTGTGGTGCTATGGGACATATGTGCCTGTTGTTCTCCAATTAAGCCCACAAGGGTATTCTTTTGCTAAAAAACAAACAAAACCGAAACTCCTTTCTTGTATTTTTATCCCTTTCCATGGTCTCTAGATCGACTTTCTTAGATCCTTGCTCCTAATATGCGCATTAGTGTAGTTAAGTTGGAGAAGTATAAAGTTTTTTTCAGCATTGCTGGAGATATACGGAGCAGATGTTTTTTCCAGATTCTCCACTCAGATCAGACTCATTTTTCTTTAAATAAAACTATAAAACTACTTAGGGAAGCATGAGTATATTATTGTAATGAACTCTTGTGGGGATTTAACTTTGTCTTATAACAGTGTTATAGTGGGTGGCTTCTTCTAGAGTAAACTAGACCAGAGTCTAACATGACTACTAGCCATCAATGAGAAGTTGCCACTCTGAGCCACCATAGATATAGCAATGGAGTAAAACAATACAGTGAGAACCAAGTCTATTGTTATGGCATAGAGATTGCTAAGACGCCCTGGCAGCAGACACTGGGGCAGGTATAGGGAGCCTTCCTGGAGGATTCTAGCCATTATTTTCTGCTGCCCTACAATTGTACTTGATCTTGCACAATGCCGGAGTCCATTAAAGGTAGAAGAGTTTCTTTTTTTTAGCTTTCTGAAGTCATCACTCACAATGTGTTCAAGATGATGAAGCTCTTTTTGTGGGGCTACCCATCGGCTTGTAAGTAAACGGAATAAACTCATCAGTTCCTGAAGCTGTACTTGGATGGAATACTTACACTTATTTGTTCGGTCATTATAGCCTATCTGGGGTGACTGGAGCTTTTTTTTTTTTTTTTTCATAGCTCCCTAGAAGTCAGGCAACAGTCATTGTTATAAAAAGGTGTAGATTCAAATAAAATACACAGGTTTTCTAGGTGGTGTTTCCTGGCAAAGGCTGGGGAATGGATTTCTTTCTTTCATGCTGTATTTTTTTTTTGACTAGACACTGAGGTGAGTTTAGACTGTAAAACCATAGGCAAGATTCACACAAAGTAGAGCCCATCACAAAATGTCAATTCCAGGTCCATGGTATAAATTCAAACAGAGTGGGGCTTCTTTATGTACACAATGAATCTATACATTATTTGTTTTAATTTAGTGTAATACTTTAAGACTAAATCTACTATTTGTTTTTTACAGATGGTTGTGAGCCACCATGTGGTTAATGGGATTTGAACTCAGGACCTTCAGAAGAACAGTCAGTGCTCTTAACCACTAAGCCATCTCTCCAGCCCCTACTATTTGTTTTTTTTAAATGCACCTCAGAATTTAGTACATACATAGGGTAATAGTCTTCTATGGGGTTTTGTTTTGTTTTGCTTTTTGTTCTCTGTGCCTTCTTTACATTTGGGAAGTCTCTTTTCTGAGATTTGAAGAAATTATCTATAACCTTTCTGTTTTGCATTGTTGCGGCTCATGGAATTCTTGAATGTCAGAAAGTTTGTCTTAGAAGTAAAGCCAGCATTTATTATCAAATTTACTAGTCTTAACAGTTGTCATTTGGTGTGATAGAGAACATGTAGGAATTCTTGTTCAAGCATACCTCAGTCATGAATACATCACGAGGACAGTTCAGAAATAACTCCAACTAGAAGCAACATTGGTGTTGATATATAGAATTTCATTGTTGTAGTTAATTGATGAGCCGTGATTTCAGTTGCCTGCTGCAGTTATGTGTATGTATGAGTGGAGTGTTATTCTGTATAGAGGTTCACCTATGTATACCAGTAAAGTCCAGTGATAAAACATGGGTATTATTACTTTGGCTTTATTTTGTTTCCATAGTAACACAAGATACACCATTGGGGTTTTTCAGTTAAGCTTGTCTGGCTAGCCAGAAAGCCCCAGTGGTCCACCAGTCTCCACCTCCTTAGTGCTGGGATTATAAGCATATGTCACCACACCAAGCTTTTACATGAGTTCTGAGCATTAAACACAGGCTCTCATTCATGCTTGCATATCAAACGTTTTTGCCCACTGGGCTTCTTCACTGAAAGCCTCTTCAGATTTTAATGCTTCTCTAAACTAATAATATTTTAATTCATAAGGATAAATTATAATGCTATGAATTATCGATGAGCTGCAGAGTTCTCCATCATCAGTTATCCCTTTCACTTTGAGGAAATGATACAACTCTATGTTCCTGAGTTGTTGCTTTACAAGTAGAAATGGTAAGTTTCATTAGGTGATCAAGACCCCCTTAAACTCAACCAGCTCACTTCTATGGAATAAGAGTTCCTACTATAAATCTGCTCGGGCCAGTGGATTTTTATTCTTACTATCACCCGTGAAAACATAATTGGACAGTTAAATATGATGATCTAAAACAAGAACTAGGATGTCAAATTGAATCTTGAATACCTTTCATAAGGTTAATGAAGTAACTGAAACTAAAATGTGAGCATTAAATGTGCCAACCAAGAAATACATCATGGAAAAACCAATGTATCCATAAAAAGACCAAGCAGATAGTCAGACAGTTGATAGTCTGGACTGTTAACTACACATTTCAAACATATTCAATATTGGGGCATTTACTGCCATAAAGCAAATGACCTTAAGTGTGGAAGAGTGCCAATGAATAGTGCCAAAGGTATTCCTCCCTACAAGAATACCTATAGCTGCTTCCTCTTTGGCTGCATGGCACTCTGGTCAGAGCTCGATATTTGCACTTATGAGTCCAGAAACAAAAAGCAGCACAGCTCATTCTCACTAAGAGTCTTTGGCACCTCACCCTAGAATTTTCTTAGAGAAAAAGAAGAGCAGTTTGCAGTAGTCTGCCTGTTCCTTCCAGATCCTGAGAAGGCACACATGTGGCTTCTCCTCCAGGAAAGAGGGAGAGAAAAGGAAAGTACATGGTATACAAAAGATTTCCAAAATTCCCAGAACTTGTGGCTGGCCAGTCATGCAAGGCATTTCCAATGTCAACGTAAGTTTACAGAAGCTGATAATCTGCCTTCTTCTTCAATACAAAGACACCGAAGCAAAGTAGTACAAAGAGTCAGGAGAATGTGGGAGAGGGCAGTAGTAAATCTCCTGCCATCAACCCTAAAGATAAGACAAAGAATTCAAAATAATAAAATAACGATCTTCAGGAAGTTTAATATGCTGTCAGACAATGTAGACATCAAAGACAAGAAAATTATCCAAGAACAAAAAGAGGCGTCAACAGTCAGAGATCATTGAAGAAAATGTTGAGTGCCATTCATTTGTCACCCTGTATCTCTGTTTTCAGTTGAAACATCCCAGACTGCGGGGCAAGTCACCTCAGTGAGAAGGGTGACTGAATATCTTTCAGTCTCAACAAACCTGGGTTTCTCAGGACTGAGATTGGGAAAAATGATTAAATATTTTAATTTCATATGTCATTAAGGTACAACATGAAATAAATACCATCTTTGAAATCAATGTCTTCAACTTTCTGCTAACTCTATCTTTCCTCAGAGTTTCATTTTCAGTCTTTGCTTCATCAGGCACCCCATACCAAGCTCCGTCCCCACTCAGTGTATACTAACACACGGAGGTAGGTGTAATGCAACTCCATTTTACAGGTAAAGTAAGCAGAGGCTGACAGATGAAGCAAAGACAGGAATTTCTCAGAGCATATCTTCTTCTTCTTCTTCTTCTTCTTCTTCTTCTTCTTCTTCTTCTTCTTCTTCTTCTTCTTCTTCTTCTTCTTCTTCTTCT
>NC_034593.1:72889226-72894681 GCF_900095145.1 Mus pahari
TTCTTCTTCTTCTTCTTCTTCTTCTTCTTCTTCTTCTTCTTCTTCTTCTTCTTCTTCTTCTTCTTCTTCTTCTTCTTCTTCTTCTTCTTCTTCTTTTTCCAAACAGGGTTTCTCTGTATAGCGCTGGCTGTCCCGGAACTCACTCTGTAGACCAGGCTGGCCTTGAACTCAGAAATCCACCTGTCTCTGCCTCCCAAGTGCTGGGATTAAAGGTGTGTACCACCACTGCCTGGCAAGTCTAATGATCTTTTGGAAGGAAGTCAAGATGTGAAACTTTTGACAATTACTCACAATTTAGAATACTGATATTTAAAAAGGCAGTTTTCATATGTTTCAAGGGCTCTTAAAAGTGAGTGTTTACCGTGCTCTTAAAAGTGAGAAACTTCATTTCTAAATATTTTCTTTTGAAAACCCTAGCATTTCCAATTTGTAAATACCACTGTCATTGCTAAAGGGAGAACACTCACCTCTGGGAAGATGAGCTTGCAAATACTCTCTGCCAGGGTGTGCAGGTAGACTCTGTTGCGACTTGTCTTTCTTTGGGGGAGACTCCCTTCTGCATTCTTCTCAGGGAAGCCCTGGCCGATGGGCAGAGTGGCCTGGCAGCCCTCAGAGCCTCCGGCCACCTCCTCTGTTGGCTCCTTAGGAACCTGACCAGGGGCCAGTAAGGAGAAAGGACACTCCCCTGTGATCTTGAGATCCTTGAACTTCCTGCAGAACATGGTGTTCCTGGAGCTTGGCCGTGGTTTCCTTCTGACTAGCTGATGTTGATGTGGACTGATGAAGATCTGCTTCTACTGACTCAAGGACATGCGTGACCCAGCATCTATGATCAGTGGAAAGTCAGAAGAGAAAGGATAGATGACTTTACACACAACAGATAGCTAGGTGCACACACACACACACACAAATTGCCAACCGAGTATCAATTAAAGATAAATCTCATTTTTCTCTTACTGTCCTTAGCACGAACTCTCAATTTCCATCTTTTCCACCTGAAAATGATCTTCATTTACTTCATATACTGTATTTCATGTGTGCTCCATCTAAACATCAGAGTGGTACATGCTAGTGTTTTCCTTAAATACTTCAATTTATGTATTATTCTACATATACTGAGAAACTATCTGTGTGAGGTAGGAATGAAACTTGGGTTCAGGTACACCTTAGTTAGCCCGCACTGGGCCAATACTTTTGGAGTCTGACCTCAAGAAATCTATCTATCTATCTATCTATCTATCTATCTATCTATCTATCTATCTATCTATCTATCCATCTATCTATTTACTTTTTTAAATGTTAATTTTTTATTAAGTATTTTCTTTATTTACATTTCAAATGCTACCCCCTTTCCTAGTTTCCTCTCTGAAAGCCCCCTATANCCTCCCCCGACCCTGCTCTCCAACCCATCCACTCCTGCTTCCTGCCCCTGGCATTCGTTATATATTTAAATACAATAAAACATTGGGAGAAAGTTTCCATATGACAATAACCACAATAAAGCTTTCAGTATACTTACATCCTTTGCAAAGTATATCTCTATAGCATAGACACCTTTTCTATAAGAATGAGGTCTATTGACTGAGAGACAATGCTTAGAATTTCGGAGGGGGGGGGTTTCACTGAGGACTGGCTTTAAAAACACCAAATATAACCAGGCATTAACACAACCATTTTCAGTTTTCTGGACAGAAAAGAGATGCCAATTTCTTCTTTGAAGGGGAAAAAAATACAGCTGTATGTTTTACAATTTGGCTTTTTCTAGTACTGTCTGTAAGTACATGGACCTCATATTCTTCATGGTATTACAGAGATCTCTTTCTAGAACTGCACAGGTGATACTTAGGAAAACCAAGTACGGTTCTAAGGAAGAACCTAGTGCATCACATATTCTCCTGACCTAGATCTCAGAACATGGATTGGTTCTGGATAACTCGAAAGTTAGTAGAATAAAAGATAATTTCAAATACATATTAATTTCTAAAAAAATGGTGTGTAGTGAGAATTTGGGCATCTTCAAAAACACAAAAATATAAGAGTGTTTTTGTTTTAATCCTATGCCTGAGATATGGGGCTCCTTCAGACTGTCCACAGCAGCCGATTATGATTATCCTCATGTTCTAGAGGGGCATGATTTTGACCTTGGCAAATAGTTTCTGCGAGTATGTGATGTTTAGAATTTTGGGGACCCTTCAGAGGGTATATAAATGCTACAGCTTCACTAGAATTGGCTGGTTGGGGATTGGATGCGGTTGGTTGTGGTTTGTGGAGGTTGTCAAGTAGACATGCAAAGAGATGAGAAGAAGAAAATAGTTTGATCTTTCTGACAGCCTTTCTTTGCCATCAAGAAGATCAAACTTGTCCCAAGGGACTCAACATCCCTAAATCAGCAGGAAGTAGTCTAACAATACTGTCACCCCCTTTCCCCTCTTCCTATTTTCTCTTGTACCTAGTGTTAGGGGCATGAAAGGGTGGAAGAAGAGGGGTGAAGGGTAGAAGAAAAGAAGAACCCACAAAGTAGTAAAAAAGTCCAGTTAAAATGATGACATTCTTTTTACATCATGATTCAAAAGAAGTATCTGTAATTATTTTCAGAATTTTCAGCTCTCTCAAAGTATGAGTATAAAAAGGAAGATAATGATAAAAAAGATTATGGTTTGAATCTGCCAGAAATATAGTGCTTCTTAAAATAACTTCCTCTAACACATATTAGAATTTGGAGGCTTGGCAGGATAGGTTATGATAAATTC
Organism: Mus pahari; assembly: GCF_900095145.1. Classification (NCBI taxonomy): domain Eukaryota; kingdom Metazoa; phylum Chordata; class Mammalia; order Rodentia; family Muridae; genus Mus; species Mus pahari. Next base: position 72,891,977 of record NC_034593.1, read on the forward strand.
CTCCATTACTGGATGTGAACGAACCCTGCCCTCCAAGCCTAACGTTTCCTCTCCTGCTCAGACTATCTGTACTTTTCCCATAACCCACCAACTGCCCACGACCTTCTCCCTTCCCTTGAACTACACAATGCTCTCATTTCCAGAAAATAGGCTTGGCGTGATTTTTACTAACTTAAAAACAGCAATGGGAAACAACCTGCACTTATTGAAGACTGGCTAAGTGTTTAGTCTCATTAAATCACACATGTGCAAACAGAGTAATTAGCGTTCTTCAACTGCGACTGATGAAATTACACTAGGAAACAGATGTATAAGCACCAGTATGCTTGAAACCTCTGTGTGTCTTGGGTTTGCCAGAAACACAGGACATATTCTTTTATTAAACAAGAGACTATTTTTAAGTGTAATGTCAGCACTCACTTTAGAAACAGTGTGGTCACTTAATGAGGTTGGTATAGAGCTGGCTGGTTTTGTGTGTCAACTTGACACAAGCTGGAGTTATCACAGAGACAGGAGCTTCAGTTGGGGAAGTGCCTCCATGAGATCCAGCTAGGGGGCATTTTCTCAATTAGTGATCAAGGGGGGAGGGCCCATTTTGGGTGGTGCCATCCCTGGGCTGGTAGTCTTGGGTTCTATAAGAAAGCAAGCTGAGCAAGCCAGGGGAAGCAAGCCAGTAAGTAACATCCCTCCATGGCCTCGGTATCAGCTCCTGCTTCCTGACCTGCTTGAGTTCTAGTCCTAACTTCCTTTGGTGATGAACAGCAGTGTGAAAAGTGTAAGCTGAATAAACTGTTTCTTCCCCAACTTGCTTCTTGGTCATGATGTTTGTGCAAGAACGGAAACCTTGACTAAGACATATGCTAAGGGGAAAACAAATAAAATAAGTTTAGTGACAAAGTTTTGACAAACAGTGATAGAGTGTGGTCTCAGAAAATTGGAGAGTTGCTTGCTGTCCTAAAAGCTGATGCTTAAACAGTCCCCTCCCAGAAATTACTAAATGTCTCTTCCTTTTCCTAATGTGAGATTAACTCCTCTCTCATGAAGATAATAGACTTTTCCTGGGTTTATGCTTATAACAAAGGTAACTTATTATTCAGGTAAGGTAACACTTCCTAATAAACCCCAAAGTTTGGCAAATCATAAAAACTGGTTTCCTGATGTCAACAGGGTCATATAGACCTGAGGTGAGAGCTTCCCCAACACATCTAACACCAAATGCCTCTTGCATAGAGGGAATCGAAAAGCAGATTTTAAACTTAGGAGTGGCACTGAGGTTAAGGAGAGCTTGGGAACAAAGCTTCCACCTGAAGAGCAAGCGTCAGCCATGTCCAATGCTGACTGCAACATGTAAGGCCTGGACATGCCTGTGACAGAAGCAATGTACCTGATTGAACACTGGGACTCAAAGTTGAGGCTTTTAAGACAGTCAAAGGGAAGCAGATGTAAAAAATAAAATTTCAATGTCATGGTAGTTTGCATACTTCAATGCAAATTTTAATTTTTTTTTAATAGAAGGAAGGACTGAAAGACTAGAAGGGTTTGACCTTCAAAACTAAGGGAATAATGACTGATCAACATTAGTGAGCTCTTCTTCACTCTATAGTAGGAAATGAGAAGAAAAAAATTTTTCTATGATCAGAAAAGCAAGACAAGTAGAAAATCCAGGGAACATGACCAAGTTTCCCCAGCACTGTTTTGTTTATTTGTGTGTTTGTTTTTAGGGTGATACAATTCAGTGTAAGGTGAACTTACAATGTCTACACACTCCCTAGAAGGTTGGGGATGCGGCTAAGTTCACTTTCACTCACAACATCAATTTGCCAGGCCAAGGCTTTCTGTCTTTTGTTTCCAAGAAGTGTATGAAACTTCCTTGTTAAGTTGATGATGTTCACAGGACAAACCTCAAGATTCTTTTGCCTCTCAACAAATTTGAATTCTTCATTTATTTGCTTTTTTTTCTTTTACGTAATTTTAAACTACGGCATCTTTAAAAATCACTGGATTTCATTCTGCTCCATTTATTGTGTTCTACAAATGTGGCTGCCTTGCCACCGGTCTGGCAGTCTTCAAGACACAGAGGCCCAGTGATAGCCAAAGGCACTCTGCTGTAATCGAACATATGCTCTATAGATGACACACATCTAGGACATCAACTCCCAGAGCTAGTGCTCAGGGTCGTGGGGATGCAAATCAGGACCCAGATTTACCTGTGAGGAGCATCTAGCTCAGTCATGTGAAAAGACTTTCAGAACAAAGAAACACCATGTTTGAATATTAAGATGTCATGTTTAAGGACCAGAAGTGATTTTAGGCTGACACAGGAGAATGTCTAGGAAGGAGAAGAAGGGGATAAGATGAAAGGTTAAATGAATGTAGGTTGCCATGCAGCAGGCTTCTGTGATTAGGTAAAACAAGTAAAATTCCCAGTGAGACCTTCAACTCAGACAAAGGATGCCAAATGTGAATAACTGACTGCCTTTCTAGTTGGAGATGCATAGTGGAAACTGGGTTAGAGCTACACAGATAATAGGGCTGAGAAGGACTGAATGGGAACTCTGAGGATGTTGACCAACTCGACAAGTGCTTTGGGTTGAAAACCCACAGGTCTTGACCAAAAGACACATTCCTGGGACTGCAACCAAACCACTGCCACAGAAGGCTCTCTCTCTCTCTCTCTCTCTCTCTCTCTCTCTCTCTCTCTCTCT
>NC_034593.1:72894741-72907833 GCF_900095145.1 Mus pahari
CTCTCTCTCTCTGCAGACCATAGAGTGCAATCAATACAGGAACTAATTCATTGACCTTGGTTATTTGAGTATGATGATGTTTAGAATTGAGGTTTTGGTGCTCTATTATTCCTGGTAGTATTTTATAGCAGTTGGAACACTTCAGTCCATCAGACAAATTTCCCTTTTTTCTGAAACATAAAATATAATCCTGCTACTTGGGAGCCTAAGGCAGAAGAAGCAAAAATCAGTGCTTGTCTGGGTTGTTCACTGTGGCCTTATCACCAAAGAAAACAAAGCAAAGACGCACCTTTAACACTAATCCAGTTTGCTTTTATCTGATGTTCAAATGGACATTATGCATGACTACAATGTTGGTCCAGAAGAACCTGTGAGTAGAAGAAAGTCTATGTAAAGTGGTGTTCATGAGATGCCACTGTTGATTGCTTTTCCCTTAACTCAAACTGATCAAAGTCTATGGTTCATTGCTGTCAGGTGACTTGCAGTGGAATTCAACACTTGTCTTTAAACTAAGCTCATGTGCCTTTTAGAGTTGGTATTGCATTTATTAAGACACATAGATAATGTGAAGTCTCACAAAAACCAAACCAAACAAAACATTTTCCCAGACATCCTATATGTGTGGTGTGCAGTTCCGCAATACCCAAGAAAGCATTGGCAGATAAGATGCATCATGCTGCATCAGCAAAGCTTCTTCTCTGGTTTATCCAGTTCTACTCTTAACGGAGGAGCTGCTAGTCACTGGTGGCACCTGTGGAAAGGAGAGTCGGTTTTCTTCAGGGATGTTTCCCCTGAAGCTGCTCATGCCACATTGGCTGGTACTACACAAAATGGACTCAGTGGGCTAAAAGAGGATACATAAAACTAGAAGTAACAGTTTTGGTGGGGAGAAATTTGATAATAGGGCTAAAAAGAGTGGATTTGATCCAAAATTTTATGCAAGTATAAAATTCATAAACAATAAAACCATCTCTGCTCTCAACAATGTATGATTGAAGTTTGCAAGTGAGCTAAAAATAAGAATTATTTAAGGGCACTTATTCTAATAGACCACCTTTGATTGTGACTTACATAATAAAATTGATGAAAGTCTCAAAACAGAAACAAATCCTTGATTATTAAACAACTAGAATAAATGGTATATTAGATAAAATAGTTATTTATTTATATATTGGACTTTGATATTTATATCTCATTTAATACTGACATATTTAGTTTCAGGATGAAGATTACATATGTATCATCATAACATCAACATTTCCTCCCCTTTTAAATTGTCTTCAGCTAGGAAGATCTGGAAATAGACTTTTGTTGTCTTGACATCACACACACACACACACACACACTTACTTTACCCATCTTCAACAGTGATGTTTTATATGTTGAGGGGAAAAGAAAATAATGCTATGGGTTTCACAATACCAACAGTCAGCATAAGAGGGACTTTGTGATTTTGGTTCATATTTATGTAGGCCACATGAGTCATGCTCTGAGACATCAATGTGTCAGTGGAGGGCTTAGGTAATAGGGGCAGGGTTTCCTTTACCTTTACAAACTCCAGGGTTTTCATCAAAGTGTGATGAAATCTCAGCTGGACATTCTCCATCAGGAAATAAGCATAGTGATATTATCATCTGAGTTTGTTGTGAGGGTAAAGAAAGCAATCAGTGTGAAGTGGTTAGAGCCGTGTCCAGTGGTTATGGCTGTGCTTTGTACGCTTGGGGTGACACAGCACTGGACAATTTCATAATCTCACACTAAGCTTCTGTTATCTCCCCCACTAAATAGAGAAGTGGTGATAAAATGCAGTTCAGCTGAAGACTAAATACGGCACCTCACTTTCACTGGCTCTCACAGACATGCAGTTTTAAAATTAAAAAAAAAAATCCAACCTTTATTCAAGTTTTAAAAACAAGAGACACAATGTCACTTCTTATTACAAGCATAGAACTATCAGGGTGTGGTTGTTAACTTTAGAGTAGCCCATACAAGTGTTGTGGGTACATCCAACATAACTATGGTGTAGGACCCTCAACTCTGCCTAACCTTCATGCAAGCGATCATTATGAACTCTATTACTGACCAATATTTTATCTTCTCAGAAAGACTCAGTACTGTTTCATACCTGTGGAAACATTTTTAACCACTTATTATCAAAATCTACTTAAGAGAACTCTGGGTTACATCAAGTGCTTATTGCCATGAAATTCTCGGAAGCAATATTTGTTTGAAGACTGAAGAATACCAAGGGAATGATGGCCATGCTTCTTGACAGGAAGCCAGGGATGAGAATAAGAGATCAATATTGATCCAGGAGATGAAGGTAACAAAACTAAGTGTATATTAATTTATCTTAATTAGAAAGAAGATCCTAAAATAAGGGACAACAGGGACACTCATGGTTCTTTTAATGCAGCACTGGGGACTCTTTTTACAAGCTCTTTGACAAAATGAATCACACAGTGACCTAGCCATGGCAAGTCTGTGTTTTAATGCACTATTAGAAACAGAAACTTGTCAACCATAATCAAGATCTAATTAATCAAGAGGCAGGCTTGGCCACATAGGAAGTATAAGAGAGAGACTAGAGAGAACAACTACAACAGTGTCAGTCATGGAGGCAGTAGAGGAAGCAATAAAGGTGCTTCCTGGTGTCTTGAAGACCTAGAGAGGACTCTGCTCCCGAGGCTGCCTGGTGACTGAGCCACTGGCCAATTGGTCCTGTGAACATCTTGAGCCTCCCTGAATTTTCAGGCAACATCACAGTTCTTTCTTATTCTTAAAACAGAAAATGATCTTCGGTTACTGATACTGAGTCCGTGGAACACATCTCCCTAAGTCATGCTAGGCCTAGGCTAGCAGCAGACACCAAATGCTGGGGCAAATCCAATCCATTCTGAATATTTAAATAATGATTAGCTCTGAAGAAATCATGACCAAAAATGCATTTGGCTTCTTAACATGTACTTAAGGTGAGGGGAAAGGCTTAATCCTTCCCAACTACTTTCAAAGCCACAACCATGTTTTATTTTAAATGTTTTCTGCTCTCTTACTGATACAAGATAGGGAACTAAAAAAAAAAAATCACATTAAACCTCAATTTTTACTTTTATTTCAGTATCTTTTACATAAAGTCACTGAAATAGAAACTGAATATTGAACTGAAATAGATACTAGAGATCTTTTTCTGTGGTCTCTCGTATTTAACAGATGACAGATGTCCAGCTACTAGTGATGGTACAAGCCCCAAAGCTTATCAAGGTCAAAGGTCATGGAAAGGTTCATACCCAAGAATCCAAACTCAGATGGTTCACCCTGACTCAACAAAAATACAGGAACACATCTCCTATAGACTCCCTAACCTCAACCTAATAGGTCACACGCTGGGCAGCTGCTCCCCCAATAACCAAAACATGCTTGGTCCCTCCATATGTCTTTTCAGTTATCTATATGGCAAGCTTTTAGCATTAAATCTTTCATCTCAGTTCAATCAGAGGGCTGCGCATTGTTATCCACATAGCACATAATATTAAGATACTTTGTCTATAATTTTCTAAATCTTTTTCCCATATTATTTTGCATGTTTTTCTCACCTTTACACATTATAAATAATATAGTTTCAGCTGCATCTCAATTCTTCAAATCTATTTTTTTTAAAAAAACAACTACTTATTATTCTGTCTTTGTCACTTTACTAAACTCAGATATAATTCCAGCCTTCATTTTACCAGTTGTGTAAATCGGAGTAAATTTATCCAAGGTGGTTCAACCAGCCCTTGAATTTCACAAAGTAAGAGCCAGAGAAAAGGTGAGATTCTGTCTTCCAGTAAAATTAGAGCTATACCATAAAAAGTCTCACCTATATGACTGCCCAAAATTAATCTGTAAAAGGTCAATAGATGTACTGAAATGGATAGGAGCAAGCCGGCGAGGCATCTACCCTCCATAAAGGACTACAGACAACCAAGCCCCAGGAGGTCTTTCTTAGGGAAGAGCACAGCAGTTGGCTATCCAATAGCAAACAGTCGGCACCGGAAACATACACGCAGGAAACATTATATAGACTAAGCAGATGTGTCTGCGTATTTATGAATCTATGTATGTAAATACATTGATATAGGTAGCATCAATTATTGGGTGAAAAGAAGGCATACGTGGAAAAGAGGGCAAGGAGAGGTAAATGGAAGGATTTGGAGGGGCAAACAGGGAAGGAGGGATGATGTAATTGTTTTATAATCTAAAAAAAGTAGGCATGGTGGCTTAAATAATTATCAAATTGGCCCACTCCCTTTATTTTCCTTAGCTTTTGTATTTGACAACGCAAGCATATATGTTTAAAAGCCACGTGAATTAAGAAGAAAGCACTTTTAAAGTAATTTCCCATATACTTTCTTGTTCTCACTTACCTGTAACTTTTTAGTCTTGTGAAACTAAAATCTTAATACAAACATAGGATTCTTGATTTCCCTAAAGTCTGCTGTTGCCAGTAAAGTCTATGATGCCCATGAAACATGCTATTTCCTTCCCATTTTATGGGTTTGTCATCTAAGGAACAAATAACTTGCTCCCTGTGGTTCAAAACATTTGAAAAAGCTTTTGGCAAAGTTTAAGCTGTCGCTGACATTCGAGGAATGTAGCTAATATTGATAAACATATTAATATTAAACTATTAACTAAAAAATCACATAGGGAACAAAGCAGCAGCAATAAGAATTACAAAATATACATAAAATATAGCTAGATTAGAGCCTACACATTACCTCTCAGAAACAAGATTAAACACAGGTTGTTACTATAAATTCATTTACAATTTAATAAAAATTTAGAGACTGTTAAGATAACTACATTCCTTCATATCCCTCAAATACTAATGTGAATGATGCATGCTCCTACTAATTTCCTTAAAGGGCTATGATAAAGGCAGAGTGGGTGACAAAATCGTTAGTGCCCAATATACATCAGAAGCATCTCTTTCAGGCACTGAGCAATGGAAAAAGTAGAGTAGCAGCTGGGATTACCTAGAGTTTGAGCAACAGTGTGAAGGTAACTAGTTTAGACACAAAGACTTTGGAAAAGGACCACAGAACTGCCCACTGGATGCAGGAGTGAAGTTGTGGGAAAGAGTCAGGAAAGGATGGCTGCTAGAGATAGTGTGAAATTGAAGTGGACATGCCGCTGTGGCAGCTAAGATCTGGGGACCACAGTGGCTCTGGGGTTCTGTCTGAAAAGATAACTAGGACATTAATAGGACGGGGTAACAGAAGGAGCACAGGAGGTCCAAATGGCTGTTGCAGTGTGCTTTTGTTTTAGTGACTTTTGACTGTTAACAGAATATTTAGGGAGAAGTGTATTTGAATATGGGAGATCTCCTTTCAAGAGCAACACACTGGAGACTTTATCCTGTGACCCTGCCCCTAATGGAAGCCAGGGAACTCAGGACTTTAATTCAAAGCCCAAATGGGACACACAGAGTGAAAATGGCTAAATTTAGACTCTGGGACCGATCTTGTTTAAAGACTGAAGAAGAATGTTATGATTAAGACACAGAAGTAGCAATTAGCAAAGTATGATGGGTATGAACACGGAGGGGGAGACAAGTTCCAAAAGAGGGGGATGTGGCAAGAGGGAAGGAGTCTGAGGGCATCATTAGCATTTCAGACTGGAAAGAAATTCATAATGCTTAAACAAGAAAACCGAGGAGCCATAGTGGGGTGGAGTGAAAAGTCATGGAACTAAGATACTGATATGGATACTAACAGTGATACTGATACTGCTATGAGTACTTGGTTAGCAGACATCAAGCTCAAATGAAAATATGTTGAAGATAGGAAGTCTCTTTCATTTGTTCACAGTCATTATAAGTAAAAACAATTCTGGTCAATGTAAGGAAAAGTCACAAAATATTCTCATCTTAACCTCTAACAGTAAGAACATATGCTGAGTAGTTTTTCCCACCACTATCAGGGGCAGAGGAAGAATGACTCCTCTCACCAATTCTAACCCAACAATACTGTCAGGCTAGGGCTATTGAATTATGTTAAGAAAAAATACAACGCAGAATGTTTGGATTTTATATACATGGAGAATTGATCATGAAAAGATTCTGAAATGATCGATGACACAAAAGTGAGATCAAGAAGAAAATGGAATGAGAGTTCAAGTCCACACATCTGATATAGGAAAGTATACTACAACTTTAATACTAAGAGTAAACAGTGGGAAATGTCTACTTTGAAACACTAGATATCAAGTCAATGCATACAAATATTTCACACTAAGTCTAGCCAAACTTTAGAAAGGTCGATGCCACAATACCTACAAATGTCGAAGAAAAATATTAGAGAAAGCATCAAGAACTGGAGATCTTTTGTAATATTGTTGATATCTTTTTTAAAATATTAAGAGGCCAATTTTTCTTAAATTTCTCTTTAGATTGATGGCGATTCTTGTCAAAATCCCAGACAGCTCTTTAGTAGAATCTGCCAAAATGCTACTAACACTGGATGGAAGACACAGATTAGCTAAATCAATATTAGGATGAAACTCCAAACATTAGGACTCACGTATAATTGAAAATTCAAATGACTTTTGCATGTTTGTTTACTCAAAGCTCAACTGCTAACCCCTATTCTCATGAGCACACATCTAGCTCCTACTAAGCTGTCTATATTTGCTAATACCTTAAACTTAGAATAAAGCTGGAATACTCTAGAGAGTTGAGAGTCTGTTATAGTGGTACCTGCCTGCAATTACAGCTATCACAGTACTGCTGGGGCAGGAAGATTGAGATGAGCCTGGGAGATACAGCAAGACTTCACTGGAGAGAACAGAAGAGCAAGAAATAAAGAAAATGGAAAGGAAAAAAGAAGGCGAGAGGAGAAAAGGGAAATGGGGAAGGAAGAGAAGGGAGAAGAAGAGAAGGAAGGATAGAAAAAATGTGGTTTGGGTTTGAAGGGGATGATGTAAAGATCAAATACATCAGACAAATATGCAAACAGAACAATCAAGAAAGCGTTATGATTATAATCATTTAAAAGTTTCCAGGCATTACAATAAGTGACATTTTCTTAATAAATAACACTGAAACAATTGAGACATCAACACAGGAAAGATTTTTTTCTAATACTTTATACTAACAAAAATTAAATATAATGCACAAGAAACTTAAATGTAATTGTCTAAAACATGAAACTACTTGAAGAAAATGTAAAAGAAATACTTTGCAAGAGGCAAACACTACTGTTCTCTGGAATATGGCACTAAGTTACCAAAAGGACAGACAGGCAGCCAGACAGGAGCAACACCTCCATCAGCAAGAGTTGACTCTTGAATATACAAAATATAACAGCTCAGTAAGATAACTGGTGATTCATGGTAAAAATAGGCAAGCACCTGATTTACATTTCACTCAGAAGAGCTGCAAATAGCCAGTAAACAACTTTCTCACATGTAGAATATTATAAACCAGGAAAAATACACTAAGCTGCCTAAAATTCATGTGTGTGTGTGTGTGTGTGTGTGTGTGTGTGTGTGTGTGTGTATGTGTGTGTGTGCATATGCTTATGTGGGGAGAGGGGAGATGTGGGTGTGTGTGTGTGTCTATGTGGTCTTGTGTTAATGGCGAACAAACTCAAGACCTCATAAATGATCTGCCACCAGCATAACTTGTTCTCCTTTTGCTTATTTTTAGTTTGAGTCTCACTAAGTTATTGATGCTGGCCTTGAAGTCACTTGGTAACCCAGGTAGGCCTTGAGCTGGTGACCTCCTGGCTCAGCCTCTTCTTCAGCTGGGATCATACACCTGTGCCACAGAATCTAGATGCAGTTTGAAAATATTAATGGTTTTTACAGTGTGGAATAACTAATGTACCCATATGCTGCTGGTACAAGAATATAAGTTTGGCATTTTCAAAAAAATTTAAACATTCTCTACAAAATGATGTATTTTTTCAGTTTTTCATGTTTATTCAAGAGAAATATGAACATATATTCAAATATAGATTTATATGTAAATGTTCATACCAGCTATATTGTGGTTTTGACTGAGCCATCTCTCCAGCCCTCCAGCTTTCTTTGTAAGAAGGAAAAATTGAAAGTACTTGTGATGTCCAAATGCACAAACGAAACACTGGGAAGCCACACATGACCACATAGATGAACTTCAAACTGTAAACTTGGCATTGATATAAAACATGATAACTAAAACAAATCTGCAAAAATGTAAGGCAGAATTCTAGCTGAGACAGAGGCGATGCGAAGGATGAATTAAGAAATTACCCCCCCCCCCAAAAAAAAAAAAAACTGTCAAGGTGTTGGAAGGGTCGGTGATCTTGATTTTAGCCATTACTTCACAGGTATATCTAGCCATATGCACAGTTTATTGTACATATGTTTTGTATTACAAAGCTATTTACAGCAATAACAGATCAGCAGGGTGTTTCCTGGCCCCTGCTCCTCACAGCAATCTCCTGCCCCTGATCAAGGCAGCAGAAAAGCCCTGGCACATGAGTGGGCTCTGCAGACTCAATTCTCTCATACTGGGCACATGCAGCACACTGATCTAAGCATTTTCCTCATACAATGACATATATCATCATTCTAACAGCATCTATGGCTGTGTCAAATTTTCCACATTAGGTCTGGTATATGCATTAGAGATTAGCAAGTATATCCTCAGAGGATGCACACACATGTCCAAATTGACAGATCTCAAAATCATTATTGTGAGTGAATGTTACCATGCATAGGAGAGGATAAACAGAAAAATTGTTTTTATGTAATATACGCAAACTACAACAGTAGTTCTGTTCTTTTTGGTTATGTTTTTACAGTCTTTAATTTCTTAATAGTCATTAATTAATGCTTATTAATATCATTAATTAACATGAATATTTTGTACTCCTGGATTTATCTTGTACTTACATGGAGACACAAGAAGCAGCTCTACATTACTGTTTCAGGGAATTTTCAGATCATTTTAACAGTTCCAAATTTAAGTTTTTCACTTAAAACAATAACTTCATGTTTAATATTTACATGGATTTCAAGGAAATCTATTTATTTATTTCTTATAACGAAGGGTGTATTTTTGACTTAGAAAGAAGAGACTGAAAATGTCCTTAATCTAAAGCCCTAGCACCACCACCTGCCATGACCGGTGACTTCGGAACACTTTAAATCCCTGCGAGACACCAAGAGCATAATCAACATAGCTCCTTGGTACTGAGTAATGGATCATGCTGCCATGAAAATCTCTAATTTCCAATACATTTCCAGTTTCCAGTGGGCTAACATGTTACATGACAGAGCTCTGTGACATCAGGCAAGTGGGATGGTGCATGGCAATTTAGGATACTGAGATCTTCATGGCTCACACTGCACAGTGGCTTTTGGAAATTAGCATATCTTCATTTGAGTGTCATACCAGAAATGTGTGAAGCTACAATGTATGATAGTACACACTAAAATACTCTTTTAATTTATGTATCAGAACAATGGTTTATTTTTCATATATTTCCAAGAAAGCAATTTTCATTTGTTCAGCAGTAAAATCCTTTTAATTTTTGCTTTTTATTTCAAATAATCATATAACATGATTGTGGATTATTTTACCAAATTTATACTTATGATCTATTTAGAAATTGTATGTTCTAAAATTATATTTCACTAACCTTGTGGGTGATGCTGTCATGTGAGTTAAGTGCGACTCAGTGTGTCTGAATGCATCTTCTTCACCCATGGTGGCTCTTTCCACGTTATAGCAGACATTTCCTCAAAGAGACTCCATCACACAACCCATTCTTCAGGACCTGTCTTTGATGACACCTCTACCTATGCTTCCCTTAGAATCTCACACCAACCCTGTCAATCATACATTCTTTCATTATTATTCATTTGTTCAGCCATCAACAGATCTCACCAATACCTGTCAGTCAGCCATTGTTACATTCTAGGGAACTGAATTTTAGAAATTTAGAACAAAACCTTGGACCACACCCTTAAGGCAAAGGTGGCATGTGGAGACTATGGCAACACAGATTCAGCTCAAGGAGTGTCATGGCAGGCTGCAATGGTGACATCAGAAGCTTGCATCAACACTTTCATGTCACATTGGTGATCTCTCTCTGAAAGCTTACATAAGCAGAGTTTATATGCTTATGTAATGCAAGTTGGAAGTCAGGGGAGTAAAGATATCAAGAGAGGGTTTTCTGGGATAAAATATTGTAAGTGGGACAAATACAGAGACGTAGAAAGAAAGAAGAATGTGATTAAAACCCACAGCTGAGGAAATTGGTTTGAAGAAAGAGAAAAAGCACACCAGCAGGGACAGCAGTGTCGCCGAGAGGTTACCAGCTTGAACTTCTGAGCAGGCGAACTTGAATCCCACTTAAAATGGTGCTAAATGCAAGGCATACAACAAAAATTGATGAGATTTGTGTTCCCTGAACCAAGTGTCATTTATCAAAAAAGGGTTCATGCAACTATAGCCATATCAAATTTACTGTGTAAAACTTGACTTGGAAACAACAGTTAATAATTTCTACTATAACATAAAACAACTTCCTTGATAACCTAGAAATACCTAATCTGGCTTATTCTGGTTTTAGGTAATCAAACCTTCATTCTGCTGGTGAGGAAAAATGTCCTAGCCATTCCCAATAATGAAGACAATTGCTAGACAGGACCAAAACGAAGCTGCTTTTCTGTCTACCTTCAGCCTGTGCATGCATGGAGTTGTTCCCCACCACCCATATCTGAGCCTGCCTTCCTTACCTATGCCCCACACGCTGGGTCGTTCATTTGTTTTTGTTCATTAACTTTCCTTTAATTGTAACCGTCTCTGTTCACATGTAATGTTCTTGATTGAAGTCAGCTGGCAATTGCTACAAAGCAATCAAAACGGTGCTGGATAAAAGTTTTCCTTCTAGTGAAGACTAGAGTCACATTCGAAAGATAACATCAACCCAAAGGAAGTTAAGGCTAAGGGCAGGACCTGGAGGACAGAAGCTGGATGGAGGGGAGTATCCCGTATTTGGGACTTGCTCTTGGCCATGCCCACAAGTGAGCTGAAGGCAGTAAGAGGTTTAAGTCAAATGGAACCTGTAGCCTTATGATGGAGGAAGATGGGGAAAAGAAGACCTAGGGGCTTCAGGTAGGATGATTTGCTTCTCAAATAAGATGTAAACTCGATCAGGAAACACCACCGCTCTCTCCCAAACACTACAGAATGTCTAACGTAAAGCAGCACATCTAGGGCATAACAATTACTCTAAAGCCATTCACTAGAAAAAGACTCAGAAATAGATGCTGTGCCACATTCAATTACTACTTGGCATCCAAGAGGGCAAGGAGGAATGCCAGCTGTAATTAGTGACGGCATATCTTTCAAGACATTTTAAAGTGTCTTAAAGAATCCTGCTCTATGTCAATCACATTTACAAACATATACAAGCCAATTCCTTGTTTTGAGTTAGTTATAGTGGAATGTCCTAGCACCTGAGAGGCAGAGTCTGGAGTTCAAGACAGCTTGGGTTACAGAATGAACTGGAGGCCAGCCTAGGCAACTTGGTGGTGCTGTCTCCAGTGAGCACAGAACAAAGCATCTCTGGTGCTGATCACTTTATTGCCTGTATCCAAATCTCCTTGCCTGCCATGTATACCACCTTCTAAATGCTTTACACAAGCAGATACTTTTATGAAGTGTCATGATAACAAATGCCCAGATTCATAGATTACCTCTGCCAATGAAATATTCAAGTCCCTTGTTCATTGCTATATGAACTCAATCCTATAATCCCATTGGTTGGTAGGGAAACATTTTAAGAGATTTCTCAGATTCTTGAAATCATAAATACTCTCAGACCAAAGTTATGCATGCTGTTATTTTTACTATCTATACATATATATCTATGATAATATTCAATGTCTAAATTGAACAGGGCAAGAGATAGGAAATACTTTGTTATAATAAAGTATATAATAATACATTGCCATAGAAGTTTTAGAAAACTTAAGGATTGTTATTTCTCAAATCTTCTATTTAATATTTTCAGAAATCGGATCTACAGAAATCAAAACCAAAGGCAAGAAGACTACTCTAATATATATTTAACTGCTTCTAAGAAAGCATTTCTGAATCTGCATTTTGATGATTGACAGCTGAAACTAAGCAGTTAACAATTTCTGTGTCTGTGTTTATGTTTTTTTTTTTGTGTGTGTGTGTGTGTGTGTTTGTGTTTTGACTAGAAAAATAAACATCCTTAACACAATCATGCAGAATTCAAGTCGATTTTTACTACTATGAAGACACACAGCATCAGGCAAGGCTTGAATGTTTGCTTTCCCACCAATTAGCCCTAGTGTGATGGTATGTGTGCTTAGGGCTCTTTAGGATCCTTCATGAATGAAAGCTTTGCAGTCTATGACCATTTCTTACAGCCTGGTAAGAGGACTGAAACAGAATGCAAAGATACCAGACAATATTATGATTAATTCTCAAATTAAAATTAGAACTGTGAAGACTAGAAATGATTTATGAATGTGTAGTCAAAACTGATATGTATACCTTAACACCCATCCCCCAACTTTATAAAACTTTATATGCTTTATAAAAGCATAGTTCAACATTACCTAATGAAGCAAATACTTTGCCTAGCATCCTGGTCTTGTGATCTAATCCCTTCTTATCTTGAGTGCCTTGCAGGAACCTACTCTGAGATAATCTCATGGCTCCAAGCCTCGCAAATCACCCCACACATTTCACTGTGTGCTTATGAGACATTCAGCACTTCTCCTAAGTGTCTGTGCACAAAATGGGGGCTTAGGCTAACATCTACCCAAATCATCCTAATGAGGAAAAGACAATTATAATATAATATAGTAACAGAACATACAGGAAAATTACAGGCTGTTGTGAAATGTGTAACAAGGCATGCAGATCAGAATTGGACAACAGGAAAGCTGAAACTGTAAAGCAGAAAACAATGTGGCTCTTCCAATATTAGAGGAAGAAGAAGAAGAAGAAGAAGAAGAAGAAGAAGAAGAAGAAGAAGAAGAAGAAGAAGAAGAAGAAGAAGAAGAAGAAGAAGAAGA
>NC_034593.1:72908138-72974005 GCF_900095145.1 Mus pahari
GGAGAAGGAGAAGGAGAAGGAGAAGGAGAAAGAAGGAGAAGAAGATGCCAACAACACCAGGGCAGAGTAAGCATAAATGCTCTGTCCTCAGGAAGAGGTTCCACCAGGCAGTGGTACACAGTTGTAGCTACTCTAAGGACTGAGACATGAGTTAGGGCTAGGCCAGTCAGAGTAAGACCTTGTCTCAAAAGAAAATGAGCTGTGATTTGCAAAATGCCTGGGCTACTCCCCCTGTTGATACTTTGATCATGCCCAGTCTCCTGCTCCCTGTAGTGCCTCTTGCTTAGTCCCCTGCCTGGCACACACTCCCCAGTACTCTAAAATATAAGCCCTGTGGGTCCTGTGGAACCCAATCCCCTGTCCTTGTCCTGGTTTGTCCTTGGAACTTGTTCCTCAGTTTTTCCACTGCGGAGCTGTCTCCCTTCTCAGTTCTTCAGAACCCATTAAAACTGTCACACACATATCAAGCTGCTCGTTAAGGGCTGACATGTGTAATTTGGAGACTATTTCTTGCTTTTGCTAGCTGCCATGTGCAGACTTTAAATTCCTTCCAATCAAGGACTGTGTCATCAACGTGGTTGTGTCTCCCCAGTGACAAGTATAATCTGTAATAAACTTTATTGAGCGAAGAACAAAAGAACGGCTGGTCCGCTAAGAAGGGCATCGTAAATTACAAAGCATGAAACGAACCGAAGCTTTTGAAACTTACAATAACAAAAATTGTCTTTTGATTCCTGTTACTGGTGGCTAGATAAAGCAGTAATGATGGCGTTTTTATTAGATGTGGGAAGTGCTCTGTCTTCAAGGAGACAAAGAAGGTCAAATGGTACTGCATCCTCAGACAGTCTGTGTGACTCTAGACTCAGTGTCATGGATGTTAATATTGAGACAAAAGGTAGAATAAGAAATATATCATTTGGGTTTTATGATGTGATAAAACCTTCTAAGTGAGTTTAAGTCCAAAGAAAGGGAAAAAAAACTATACTACAGAGTGCCAACAGGATTTGTGGGGTAGATAATGAAATTGGTCATATGTTTGATACATTGATAATGAACTTGTCAGTGTAATTTTAAAAAATACAATGGTGGTTCATTTGGGTGGGTTAAGTGTGATCATAATACTCTGGAATCTGAGGCAGGGGGATCATGAGTGCTAGGTCACTAGTTCTGATACAGTGAGCTCTATCAGAAGACTTTCAGCATAGAGAGTGTGTTCCACTGACTCTGACCAGAGAGCTCAACACTAACACCATACATGATTACAAAATGATTCTTAAAATCATACTATCTAAGCAGTGAAATGTGACATGTTGTTTACAGGTCATTATAATTGAACCCAGTGTTACTGCTAGTGGGTTTTCAGAAAGTTATTATCAATTCTGCCAAAAATGGAAACATATTCCAGCCAGGAATATGACCAGGTAAACTCTTGGATCATTCAAAGAATTAAAACTAAGAAAAGAAAGTAAACTGTAAGAATGCCTTATAAGAAGATCAATTCACTGATGACCCTGAAACAGAAAGAAGTGTCTGGGACCATGTTAATGGTCCTTCCTACTCTTAATTCTACAGTTAGTGGTATAAACTATATACTGATAAAATTTGCTTATGCCTTTATGGAGAGAAATGTTCAATCTATATTATCAAATTGGAATACAAAGAGACTCTGACATTTCTTTTGACGTACCAAAGAAAAACCCATTCAAATTAGCCTTACAACAGTTTGTCAAAAGTGACCCCAATCTTTCTATCTGAAATTAGGACATATTATTATCAGCTAAGAATAAAGTTAAATATAATTGTGCTAAGTAGCTAAGCATGCAATTTAATTTTTAAATTAATCCAGGTATCTGAGCAACCCATCTCTAACACAAGCCCTAGGTATTTCAAAGCAGGAGCATTGAAAGTTCAAGGCCATAGTGAGTCCAAATCAGGCAGCCAGATATAAACTTGGGGAAAGTAATGCATTTGTAAAAGAATATGCAAAAGAGATGTGGGAATCAGTGCTGTAGTAAGAATGTGAAATGAAAAATGAGAGAGAGAGAGAGAGAGAGAGAGAGAGAGAGAGAGAGAGAGAGAGAGAAGAACAAAGGAAAAAAGAGAGGAAGGAAGAAAGGAAAGGAAAGACAAATGGAGACAGATACGTGGACTTACAACACAGCATCCAGTGCAGATGAACCAGTGCACCTGAGAGCATTACCACAGTCTTCACCTGTGTGTGTGCTCAGCGGTGAGAACTACACTTACCGCAAAGCCAAAGTTCACTCAATGGAGAAAACCTCCCCCACATCAAAATGAATAAAATCACTGAATACTATCTCAGAAGTTACAAGGTCTGTTACATGTAAAAGAATTTTACTCAAAAAGCAAAAGTAAATAAATACTAAAAACTAAACAATATGTCATTTGGTGCAAGAAAATAGCCTTAATGTTCAAAACTGGTTTATCAAAGAAAGACCAACTCAAAGGAGCCTTACAATAATTTGTAAAAGGTGAACTCAATATTTCTAACTGAAATTAGGAAATATGATCACTTGCTAAGAATAAAGAATGAGGGTTATCTGAATAGACTAAGAAAATTGATAAAATCTAGAATGTATACTGTGTATAGATAATAGGTACATAATAAATCAAGAAGAAAATCTAACTTCACACGCTTGTCAGTGTTTAAAAAAAATCAATGATACCCATTAAGTATCCATTGATCTAAAGGCAAAGCAGGTCAGCTGGTGGTCAAGCAACAGAGGCAGCTGAATTACTCCTCTAGCTTCAGCCACAGCAAGGAAGGCTTTAAAACAGAAATTTCAAGGAAGTTGACAGAGTCTTTTGAATCTTTGGGTAAAGATTTGAGAGTGGAACAAAGTTGAAATTGTAGTCTAATATGGGCTGGTAAAAATAGGAAACCTATTCAAAAAGGAGAAAAATGGGAAAGAAAGATATAAAGTAGTTTTAAGTTAGTAAAGATTTTGGAAGGACAGGAGGATTTGCTCAAAAAAGATGATGGTTCTTTTAAGGGTTGTTGTTGTTGTTGTTGTTGAGGCTTAAAGTTTTGAGAACCACAGGAGACTCCAAACTTGATGGTCCTTTAAGAGAGTTGAGGAGGCTAAGATCAAGGCTAAATATAGACCAATCACATTAGTAAATACTGAGTGAAGCCCTGACCACGTAGGAAGAATGGAAAGTGGCTTGCAAAGCCTCTGTTAGCCTGGATTATAAGGAAGAGGAAATGCTCGGAAGGTCAACGCATGCATGGTGGAGATGGGTAAGAGGCATGAGGGTTGAAAGTGCAATTGGTGACAGAAATGATAGATCAGGTGGTTTTGAACATGCAGAACAGTCTATGTAAAAGCACACAAGGACACCAGCACGGCCACGCTCTGAACAATCCACCCAAGTGTTCCCTACACAAGCACTGTGCTCTGCCTGCTGTTCTTGAATAATATAACCTTGGGCATGAGACACAAAATACCTTAACTCCATACCAGCAAATTGTGGCTCTAGACACCTATTGTGTGCCATGCAAGTTTTTGTGAATCCAATGATAGCAAGCTAAGATTGGTTAGAGATGCAGATATTGAAACAGACATCTTCGGTGTCATGTAACAAAATGGAAAGGGTTACAAAGCTAAGGTGGCCTCAGGGTGAAAGTGGGAGTTTACCTACCTTCCTTTCAACCATCACCTCCTGTTGACTTCTTGCTAATCCTTACTATGCAGGAGTAGTTGGTAAGTGAGTCAGAGCTAGCTCCCATTTTATAAAAAGAAAGGTCTGTCTTAACAAAAGATTAATACTAGATAGAAAGCATGCCAGGCAAGGAAGCTTAGAAACCACAAGCACATGCCGGTGGCGCACGCCTTTAATCCCAGAACTTGGGAGTCAGAGGCAGGCGGATTTCTGAGTTCGAGGCCAGCCTGGTCTACAGAGTGAGTTCCAGGACAGCCAGGACTACACAAAGAAACCCTGTCTCAAAAAACCAAAAAAATAAATAAATAAATAAATAAATAAATAAATAAATAAATAAATTAAAATAAAATAAAAAGAAAGAAAGGAAATATATATATACTGAAGATATAAGATAAAAGAATAAGAAAGCTCATGAGATGGTGGCTCGGTAGGCAAAGGTTCTTCACACAACAGCTGAGGTTGTGAATCTGATCCCTAGACTCACATAGTAGATGACCAGTTACCTGAAAGATATCCTCTGGCTTCCACATGTATGCCATGGCATGAACGTGCCTGTACATGCACACAGCTATGTGCATGCACACACCCACAAAATAGATAAGTGAAAATCGGAATTGTAAAGAAGAGGAGGAATCAGGTAGGATGCAGGATGGACAAGAAAGCAGCTCAGCCTCCATTAAGTTGAATGATTCAAAAAGATGGGTTTAACAAAAGAACTCAAGGTTGCTAAAAAAGCCCCTGTGACGTGGTAAGAGTGTGACAGCTAACGAAACTGCTGCCCAGTCCTTCAGCAGAGGCTCGACCTAGGCAGCCTGGAAAGAACAATCGCTGTCACTATGGATGGCTAGATGGAGAGACAATCCCTTCTACAAATGTGCAGAAGCATAACCCACAGGATGCCCGAGGAAAGTCCCTTGGGTGAATAGCTCTAATCAAGTGGCATAAAAATAGTGCCATAAAAGTTGGACATTCTCCCAAAGCAAAGGAAAACAAACAATTTCCCTGAGCATCTGACACTGAAAGTAATTATAAAACACCATTTACTACAATTCTCCCTGCCCCCATCAGTAATAGAGTTTGGCTTGTTTTGTCCAAATATTACTTCCCATTTCCTCTCACTCTAAGGAGACTGATTCCTAAAGCTAATTATTTGGTGTTTATTTCTTAAAGATTCACTAGAGACTTGGAAGAATGTATCATGCTATCTTAAACTAACTTATAGACAAAGTCAATATTCTCCCCTCCCCCAGACACACACTAACTAGTGCTAGCAAATGTAAATAAGACAAGTCATGTTTCTTTCATGGTTTCTGATACAATCCAGTGTTACATGATTTCAACTGTTCAATAAAAGATGTTTCTTAAGTCTGAAAATATCTATGACAAATTATTGAAATTTTAATCCTCTAAGTAGTCTACTGATCTATTACTCATAACAGCATAATTTAGTGTCACCACTTAAGCTTGTAGGGAAGTCTACCCATTACAACAACTTTTTCAGAATGTCTTGAAACAAGATTTCCTAATAAGCCATAGATATGAGACACCGGCACTAAGTACTGTGAATTGTTTCCCATTGCTGGATATAAATCATAATTCCATATTTCTTTCCTCATGCTCAAATGGCAGAAGAGACCTGAAAATATACACTGGGCCTTTTATGAGGCTGTTTCTGTGTCATGCATTGCGAGACACCATAGTAAGCAAAACTACTTTATATTTCAGTGAGAAAAATGCATTTTTTTATTTTCTGTTTTAAAATGGGACGATCTTACTGTGCAAGAAGAAACAAAATCTGCCCATCGACACACCACACACTTCTATTAAGTAAACATCACAGCACTAAGCTTGCTAAGCGATGCATTTAATACTGTACTTATGAGTCTATTTCCTATGAATTTTCTTCTTTTATTGGTTTATTCAGTATACAAAGCAGGGGATTTCATTGTGGCCCTTTTGTGTATATGTATGTGTATAGTATACAGTGTTCAGAGTTGTCCACTGCCCTCCCTATCTTGTGGGTCTTCTCTTTCCCCAAAATGGTTTCTCCTTGTGTTTTCACATTTTACAGATCCAGTTGTCCTTCTTTGTCTCCACACCTCCTCTCTTTGGCTCCTTCCCTCCCTCTCTTCTCACAGTCATTTCATTTATACACATATAGAACTCTAGACTGCATATGAGAATGTCTGTTATGTCTTACGCATGTCCACTGCCATTCATTTCTATGAAAACATCATAATTCTATTCCACCCTACGGAGGAACAAATGTGTAACTACCCATCATGCACACATCCCGCATGATCTTCATCCATTCACTTGTTGCTAGGCACTAGAATGGCTCCATATCTTGGCTACTGAGTCTAGTAATTAGCTCAGCAGTGGGCTGACACAAACTCTTTCCTGTACATACCTGAAGGAGTAGAGCTCGATCATGTGCTATTTCTATTTTTAGGTATGTTGAGGCACCCCCATCCTGACATCCAGAGTAGCTTCCCAAGTTTACATTTCCCCAGGTAGTGTATACAGATTCCTCACCCTCCACAGCCTCACCAGCATTTGAAATGTTTAGCTCTTGTAGCACTACCCTTGAAGTCTTCTGCTAGTCTGTCTCCACCCACTTTTGTACAGGGGCTAAGATTTGGACCAGAAAATGTTCGGCTTAAGGGTCTTAACTTCTGTCTTTATTTTGCTGTGGGGTTCTAAATGTCTCCGTACTGCAGCGGAGTTGGTTCCATCTCCCTAAAACTGCAACAGCTCAAATATTTGAGTATAGTTTCTGAGACTACAAGACTCCTCAGATAAATCCATGGACCAGACCATTTAAAAATTGGTAAAGGCCAAGTACTAGAGTTGCTTCAGAACTCCAGCTTCATGGCATCATCCTTTGCCACCCTTGCTTGATCACTGCCCCTCTGCATAATAGAGTACCTGACATGACCCTTCCTGAAGGGGGAAACATCACCAGTCTAGGAAAAACAACAGATTGCTCTTTCTTTCATTATGCACAAAACCTCAAAACTGCTTATCTTTGTCTCCAAGAGCATGCAATAGAAAAGGTGAGCATGGCTCCAGCTAAGCCTGGCGCTACTCAGAATATAGACAAGAATTATTTTGGAACCGATGACCCTAAAAAACCATTATGAAAATTTAAATGTAGGTAATCTATCTTCCTTTAAACCGCGCAGTATGTTGGAAACCCAGAGGCATCTAATCACTTCTGTGAGTGAGCTGGCAGCCATTTGATTTACCTCAGGAGGTGTAAAGTGCTTTTTAAATGCAAAACGAAGGAACAACTCCCAGAAAGCAAAAGAAAAGCCTCAGGAAACCCATACCCAGGAATCATGTGACCACACTGGGATGCAGCCCTTCACACAAAAGTCACTTAGAGATAACACTGAGGACCGGGACAGGCTGTCAACTCAGATAGGCCCAGGAGAATGTTGTGATGCCTGGAATGTTGTGATGCCTGGCCTTTGCCTTCCAATGTATCGCAGTTAATAACAAGAGAAAAGTAGCTTAGAAGCAGTCAGGCTCACACACCCGTCGTGCAGGCACACTTTGCTGTGGTTCCAGCAGAGACTGGAACTTTGCAGTTTGTATACTCTGGGGCTTGGAGCAACAACTCCATCCTCGGAGGAAAGCCCGCATGGGGGGCCACAAGCTGGAATCCTTAGGTCCCAGCGTCCCTGCATTGCTCTCTAGTGAAGGAGGCCACCCAGCTGCCCAGAGCTGGCGGCCCGGCGTGGGAGACAGTCGCCCACGCCTCGCATGTCCCCACTGAGGGCCCACAGTGCTCAGCCAGAGCAGCTCTTACCGACCGCTATCCCTCCCTCCCTGGAATCCCTTCCTCGCTTCTCCCCAGCGTGGGAACAGTGATCTTGCTTCCCAGAGGTGAACAAGATCAGGGGAGGGTGTGGGAAAGGATTTAGCCGAGACTCGGTAGAGGGCCATATGCACAGGGAGTCCCGGCGGGCTAGAGAGGGCACAGCTATCACTTACTTAGTGGCTTCCAGACCTGGGGGACCGCAACCTCCTGGAGCTGCCACCCAGCAGAGCACAGCCGCACTGGATCACAGATGAAGGGCGGTGGCGCTGGTGATGGACCTAGAGGGGACACTGGAGTCGCACCTGTCGGTCCGAAGCGAGCGGGTTCACCCAGGGCACTGAAGGCCACGCCACGCAAAGCACATCATGGCTAACCTGCGCTAGGGGCGCAGAGGGACCCAGGAAACACCCCCAGAGCTGGTTCCCACCGTGCTGCAGTCACTTCTCGCCTTTGTTTTTCCCTGCCACGACCCAAAGAGTTCTCTTCTGTCTCTTCGCTACCGCACAGCACAGGACTTCTTCCCACGGTCTTTGTACCATGCCTCAACCCCTTCTCCAGTCCCCAAACAGTAGCAAAACAAACCCACCATGATGCGATCACAGGAGGACAGAGGCTTCGGGCCGCAGGTGTCTTCACTCCACTGGCTCCCCAGGCTGTGCACTGCTGCCCTTCGCCTTGGGGTCCGGCTGGCAGGCACTGGAGGAGGGCTGCCTAGAAGGCGGTGTGTGAGAAACCCGCGGCTCTGAGTCCCTCCCACTTCTCCCAGGCTCAGCTAGAGAACTGAGTCTGCTCCCCGCCCAGTCACCCAGTCGCCATCCTCTGAACAACCAGAGCCAGACACACACACACACACACACACGCACACACACACACACACAGCAGGGAAAGGGACAAGGAAGAGAAAACAAAGGAGAGACTCTAGGAAAAGTTGGCACATTAAAACCAAAAACATTTTCTCTAGTACAAGCTGGTGCAGAGCCACTGTAGTTTCCTGAATCTGAAACTCCAACCTTAGTGGGGAACATTCTTTCTCCTTGGGTGGCTTTGGTGGCCTGACTTTTAGGTTTGAGGCTAGTCTACTCATTTCAAAGGTAATTTTGTGGTCACAGAAACATTTCTTTTGAGTAAGGTCTTGCCTCTATTTGGTTCACTACGCTCAGCCCTATTTGCTATACATGTGTGTGTGCACAATTGTTCTTTTATTTTTTTAAATCATTGTTCATACACACACACACACACACACACACACACACACACACACACACTGTCCAGTTACTCCTGGTGTCTTTTCAATCCTCCAAGTCCAAGAAGTCTGAGATAAAATGTTATCTTGACATATCTACTTCCTGACTCATCATCGACTCTGGTCTCACTGAGGAGGCTCCACTCATGAGAAACGTTCTGTCCAGTGAAATCAACCGTAAGAACCGTCGTCCTAAAGATCGGATGGAAGAGGGCAGAAACAGAATTAGCTAGGAATGCCAAGACAGCTACAGGATCCAGGGAAACTTTGACCTTAAGATCGAACCGAACCTCCTACCTCCTTTGCTGGTCATGGTTTGGGTTTTGTTGTTATTTTCTTGTCATTTCCAAAGCTTCTCTTACTCCCAAAGCAATTCATGAACTTCTCTTAGGTCAGTAGGAAAAAACGAAATCTCTCCTCGGACCATGAACATAAGACCCCAAAGGAAACAAAAACAATGGGACTCATAAGGTAAAGCAGCCAGCCCTATCAGTTTTAAAGTAAATAAAACGACAGAAACATTCAGAGGAGGAAGGGCATCCCTCTGACAGATAAAATGTTTCTGGAAGAATGGCGTCAGTGTGGGATCTTGAAGGGTCCTTTAGTTTTGCAAGAGGATAACATGGAAGGAACTGCTTGTTGGTAGCAGAGGAGACTGAACAAAGGGCCACAGGCAGGTGGCAAGGTGGTGGTGTGGTGGCCAGGAGTTGGGGTGGAAGGTAAAGGTGAATGAAGTGCAGGAGGATGCAGAGGGCACAGGGTGCTGTCTCTGCTGTGCTGTGCTGCCTTTGGACACTGAGGTCCCTCTTTCCCATAGTCCCTCCCTTCTGAGATAGGACCTGCTGAGCAGATAAGGGACACTTTAGTTTTACAGCATCTTCAGGTCTGACATGAGGATGGCATGCAGGGGAAAGCCCATGCGTCTTCACTCTACTGAGAATGGAAAACAGAAGACATCTCAGGCAGACTATGGCACGGAAGTTTGGTATAGACTGTAGGCAAAAGAAAAAATGACATGTCTGCCACAAGCAGTGGAGTGGAGATGGGGAGGCCTGGGTGGCTGCTGATTTCAGGTGAGGGGGTTGGGACAGCTTTCAGGAATGTCAGGAATGTGGGACTAGGTTTTTTATCAATTTTTTTCTGTTCAGAGAGGCTTTCCTAGTAGTCAGGGTTGGGAAGAGAGAGACAGAAAAGGAATTTAATCAACCAGGTGAGGGTGTTGTGTGTGGAGAGGAGGCAAGCCATGGACTCCAACACAACAAATAGCAAAGTCATGAGAGTTTACCACAAATGTTAACAAATACAGTTTTTCAGTGCAAACCAAGCTTTTTATAACTTCCTTGTCCCTTTGCAAAAATGTCAATAATTTAAATAGACCCATCATAAGCAATAAGTACATAAAAATATATTCGACAGTGGATATATTTGAATAATTCGAAAGTTCAGAGCTTCCACTGGCTATTCCAACAGAGTTCATTGTGATGACTTTTGGCCTGGTTAAGTTTCTGCATTTTTTTCCCATAATTTCTTTTTTTTTTTTTTTTTCGAGACAGGATTTCTCTGTATAGCTCTGGCTGTCCTGGAACTCATTCTGTAGACTAGGCTGGACTTGAACTCAGAACCATAAGTTCTTAATAATGAAGTTTAATGAAAAAAATAGAATTTAAATGGATAAAGGGAGGAGAATCTTAAGTTCCAATTTCATTGTTTGTAATGTATTTGTTTATATTATTTGTATCTTCTGGCTTTAATTTTGATAGATTTTATGCATTTAAACATGCATCAACGTCTAGCTTTTTTGAGCTTTTGGAGGTTTATATCTTTAAAATATCCCCTAATAGGGTTCTGAATTTTATTAGACTCTGTTAGATATACACTGTTTTCAGGCCTCATTTTATTGGTTTATTTCTTCTTCCTCATTCTTGACAGTCTGGCTAATGGATTCTCAATCTTACTATCTTTTACAAAGATCTCTTGTCTGGTTGGTTTTGGGTGTTGTTCTTTTAGTCTCTGTTTCATTCCCAATTCTATTCCTATTTCTTTACTAATCTACTATCTCTTGCCATCTACTGGGCTTCACATTGATTTATTGTTGCTTTTCAAGAGCCTTGAGCTGTATCATTAGGTTGTTTGTTCGGAACTCTTTCCTTCTTCCTCTCTCCTTCTCCCAGTCCCTCTCCCTCTCCCTCTCCCTTCCTCCTCCTCCTCCTCCTTCTCCCCCACTCCTGCACCCCACCTCTTTCTCAGTACTAGTTCTCTTTGTAAGAACTATCGAGGTTGCAATTGGTTCTGTCTTGACAGTGTTCTGTAGATTCTATTATATTGCTGGTCCCTCATTTTCATTTGTCTCTAGGATTTTTAAATTTCCACTCTTACATCTTGAGTGATCCACTATTTATTTTAAAATGTATCAAGTCTCCCAGGATTTCTGCGATTTCTCTTGTTGAACCAAAAAAGCCTATGAAAGTGATTTTATATTCAAAATAAGAATAAAATGAAAGGGAAACAAAGGATGCAGAGGAAATTACACCGTGATCCCTATGTGGACCCAGTGTAATTAAACAGATCCTTATAAAAGAAAGGAGACAGGGAGATAGAGTCCCAGTCAGACAGTGGGAGTGTAACTGTGGGAGAAAGGTTTCATGGGTGCTTTTCAGCCTTGAGAATGGTAAGGAGCTAGAGTGTTGCTGCCCCAAAAGGGATAAAGGGAGATAATTTTATCTGGGATTGTCCAGAAAAGAAAGATGCCTCCTTGTCACCCTGATTTCAGTCTCGTCAGTTAGTAACTCTGACTTTTTAAAGCACTATTAGGAGTTATTTGTTATGACAACAAAAAGGAAATTCACCAAGTATTTTGATAGTGTGGTAGGCAGGCAGTAATTGAACAAATAAATGTCTTTGGAAATAGAAAATAGTAGAGTATGGACGAATTTTATCTTCAGCTTTTGAAAAGCCTAGATTTTTGTCAATAACAGTTTCAAAAGAAATGTAAATATGAATGTTGGTAGTGTTCTCAGGTAAGAATCATGGTGGGATTGAAACCTGTCAGGTTGGAGAACACATAAATATTAGAAACAGACTGTGGATAAAAAGATAAACTGAGCATTATGTGTGGATGTAGATGGCAGTGGGTAAATGTTAAGGAAGACTTTCCAGAAGAACAACCCCTCTACACAGTTCTAAGACTCTCAGCCAAAGTGCATAGCGTGTGGCCATAGTAATGTTCCATGTTTAGCAGAGATTTCTCAGCTGAGTCTTGAAGTTTTTTCCTTATAACTTCTTTCTGCATGTGGAAGTGTATGAGAAAGGTAGACTGAAGCCAGGACTATTAGGCAACATGGAACTAGAAAATTCAAAATGTCCTGTGTGTGTGTGTGTGTGTGTGTGTGTGTGTGTGTGTGTGTGTGTGTAGGAAAGACAGAAAGATATGTAGACCAGAGAGAGAGAGAGAGAGAGAGAGAGAGAGAGAGAGAGAGAGAGAGAGAGAGAGAGAGAGAGAGAGAGTAGTAGTAGTAGTATTTGTGTGTGATGTATGTACATGCCCAGAGACCAGAGGAGGATATCAGGTAGCTGTTTTTGATGCTGCCTACTTTATTCCCTTAAGATAAGGTCTCTAACAGAAATTGAAGCTAAGTCAGTGGCCAGCAAACGGCAGTGAGAGCCCTGATCACTCATTTATATGTAGGTTCTTGGAATTTGAACTCAGGTCCTCATGGTAGGTCCATAAAATATTCCTCATAAATACAAGTTGACTAGAGATTAGCTAAAATGCCCAACAAATGGGAGGGAGAACCTGTAGAGACCATATCCAGAGGTTAAGCAAGACCCCCCAATTTGGGGATGGGGCCACACACTCATCTCCAAATTTTAAACCAAGAATGGCTCCTGTCTAAAGGAAATATGGGGGGACAAAGTGTGGAGCAGAGACTGAAGGAAAGACCATCCAGAGACTGCCCCACCTGGGGATCCATCTCATATACAGACACTCAACCCAGACACTATTGCAGATACCAAGGAGTGTTTGATGACAGGAGCCTGATATAGCTGCCTCCTAAGAGGCTCTGCCAGAGCTTGACAAATACAGAGGCAGATGCTCACAGCCAACCATTGGACTGAGTAAGGGGGCCCCAATGGAGGAGCTACAGAAAGGATTGAAGAAGCTGAGGGGGGTTGCAACCCCATAGGAAAAACAACAATATCAATCAACCAGTGTCCCCAGAGCTCCCTGGGACTAAACCACCAATGAAAGAGTACACATGGAGAGACCCATGGCTCCAACCACATATGTAGCAGAGGATAGCATTGTCTGACATCAGTTGGAGGAGAGTCCCTTGGTCCTGTGAAGACTAGATTCCCCAGTGTAGGGGAATGCCTGGGTGGTGAGGTGAGAGTGTGTGTGTGGGGGGGGAACATCCTCATAGAAACAGGGGGAAAGGGGATGGGATGGGGGCTCCTGAGAGGAAACAGGAAAAGGGGATAACATTTGAAATGTAAATACATAAAATACCCCATTAAAAAAGTTGACTAGTTTTAAAGCAAGAATTCAGCAAAGTAAGCCCATGATGTCTATGAGAAAGAGAAACGAAAATCCATAAGATATTTATAATTAATGGCTTATTTTAAGTGGGCTCCTCATTCCCTTTCTTTTCAATAATGCTTTCTCCCTCTAGCCTGGTCACTCTTACCCAAGCTTTACAGTTTTACAAGAAGTCCAGGCTCCCTAGAATAATTGAACATTGGAAGATAGATTTTTGGTTTATGTGTGTTGAAGCTCTCTCTCTCTCTTCCTGTCTCTCTCCCTCTCCCCCCCTCTCTCTCATACACACATACACACACACACACACACACACACACACACACACACACACATACACACACTTCAGTCTTTTCTCTACTCCCGTTTTATTTTATTTATTCTTAATTAGATTATTTATTACAATTTTGTGAGTATTTTCCTTGCACTTACATATGTGTACCACATGCATACTTGGTGTCCTCAGAGGTCAAAAGAGGGCATTGGATCTCCTGGAATTAGAGTTACAGATAGCTGTGAGCCACTATGTGGGCATTGGGAAGAAAACCTGGGTCCTCAGCTATAACAACAATCTTAAACACTGATCCATCTCTCCAGTACTTCTTTATTTTTATGGTGCTAAGGATCAATCAAAAATCCTTATATATACAAGTCAAGTACTCTACCACTGAATTATACACTATGCTCTTGACTTTTCTATTTATAAATGAGAAATCAGTGCCAGCTTTCAACATAGAGATTAGCAAAATAATGAGCAAATGGTTCTTTTACTGTGGCTCAAACATTTTAATTGTCAAAAAGAATTATACCATCTAAAATTGTAGGATGTTAACTACATGCAAGCACCATTGAAACCAATCAATATTTATACACTCTGTAAATAGATTAATACAAAAGATTTGTAATGTACAATTTATCTTAAAAATCATAGTTATATTATGACATCACCTTTTTTTAAAAGCTGAGATATAGAGATGTTAATTACATTCCCCAAATCACACAGCGAACAAGTGGGAAAGTCAGGATCCATACTCAAGTGCTCTGAGAAAAGTGATCATGCAGGCAAGTCATGTTGAAGAATTCTTATAAAGTATCAGAATAAAAGTTCCCTGTTGGGCTGGCTAGATCAGCTTTTTAAGGTAAGCACCGGGAACCTGCTTCTTGACAAACATCATAATTTTGATAACTAACTTTCAAGACAGAAAACCCATCATATCAAGAAGGTTCTTGGGCAAGAGCACACAGAGGGCCACTTTCTGTCACAGGTCAGAGTCACAATGACAGCACTCCCCCTTATTTGAACTTAGCAATTCTTTGCTTGCAATTGATCAGTGTGGAACATGAATCAAAATGTGACAGGCTAATAGAATGGTTCAATGAATAAGATATACTTTGGATCCTCTTAAAGGTCATCTATCAAGGTCTGGTCTCCAGTGTGGTACTGTTTATTAATACTAGAATCATCAGTAGGAGGGGCATAATACAAAGCATGCATTTAGGTCACTCTGTGGATGCCCTCCAAGGGGATAGGCAGAATCCCAGCCTCTTTACTTCCCTCTCACTTTCCAGGCCATGAGATGAACATGACTTTTCTGCAACATGCTCCTATTCTTAGGCACTACCTTCAATCAAAACAACATGACCAACCAATTGTGGAATGTTGCTTCCAATCTGTGAGCCAAAGAGAGCACTTACTTTAGTGGAATGTGGGAGTGGGGGGAGGGAGGGGATGGAAGGATGGAGAGAGGAGTGGAAGGAAGAATCAAGGAATGGAGGGATGGAAGGAGGGAGGGATGGAAGGAAGGAGGGAGAAAAGGAGGGATGGAGAAAAGTAGTTTACTGAAGCAATTAGGCAAAGCATTCTAAGCACATGCAACAGACTGCTTAGGGAGCACAGGCTCAGGATATGATGTGTCAGCCCAGTTTTTCAAACGTTGTAAAAGTTGCCATTCTGCCTTCCTTTCTTGGAGAGACTTATTTTAAAGATTGTTGATTAAATAAATGTCTGTTTAGAGAGTTGGATGTTTTTTATACCCTCTATTTCTGGACATCAGATGCATAATCAACCCCAAACTTCCTGTGACTGAATCTCCTGAGAATCTTGTGAGTGATAGAACTGGCTATTTGTGTGGTTTCTTGAATAGCTGGATTGAAATAGAGTTTAAAGTCACAGCTCTAAGATGAAGATATGTCTCATTACTAGATTATTTATCTTAGTACAACTAAGAAAGGTGTTAGGGTTCATCCTAAGCACCCTAAAAAGGAAAACAAAGGAGTAAAAGAAAATCCACAGTATTAAGGCACTATCACTTTTCAGAAGGATACATCACTCTTTAAAGAAGGACACATTTCCTCAAATGTGAAAAATTAAGTATGAATTTCTCTGAGCTTGATTATTCTCTTTGGGAGATTAAGTCCAAGGCCTTGCACATCTCCCTATAGAGCAATATCGTCACTCCTTAAACACGTTATTTTTATTATTTTTCTTTATGTGTTTTTACTTGGGGTAGGTCTCAGAAAATGCCCCATGTATGAGTGCCGGTGGAGAAGAGAAGTGGAGGTTCGAGCCTTTGGGCTGGAGTTGCAGGTGTTTGTTAGCCATCTGATGTGGACATTTTGCTGGAGACTCTAAACTTTTATTAACCACTGAGTTATCCTATAGCCCCTCCTTACTTTTTATTGCTTCTTCACCTTTTTAAAAAGTTTATTCTCTCATATATTACATCTCTATTGAGGTATCTTGTCCCTCTTCTCTTCCCACTTGGTTCCACAACCCACTAACCCTTCCCCCTCCATTCCACCCCTCCTCCATTTCTCTTGAGAGAAGAGCAGGTCTCCCAAAGATACCAATCAAACATGGCACACCAGGTTTCAGTAAGACTAGGCACCCCTCTCCCCAAATTAAGGCAACCCAGCAGGAGGAAAAGGATCCCAAACATGTCAAAGACAGCCCCTACCCCATTGGCAAGTGTCCCATAAGAAAACCAAGTTACACAACTGTATCATATGCATAACCGTGCAGAGGGTCTAGGTCAATTACATGCATGCATGCTCCCTGGTTGGTGGTCAAGTCTCTGTGAGCCCCTATGAGCCCAGGTGAGTTGATTCTATGGGTTTTCCTGTGGTGTCTCTGACTCCCCTGTACCTATAAATCCTTCCTCTACCTCTCTTCCACAAGATTCTCTGAGCTCAGCCTCCTGCTTGGTTGTGGGTCTCAGTATCTGTTTCTTTCAGTTGCAGGATGAATTCTCTCTGATGACAATTGGGTTAGTCACCAATCTATGATTATAGCAGAATGTCATTAGGAATCATTTAAGTGTCATTTCATTGACACTTTTGATTTCAGTCATATTTGGTTCTATTTTAGCTCTATGATCTGTCCGATTTCTGTGCCTTGGCCCTCCAGGCACTCTCTGGCACGGGCTTTCAAGCTGGAGCACTCATTGCTTGATCATTCCACAAGTTCTGCACCACCATTACCTTAGCACATCTTGAAATCAAGACAAATTGTAGTTCGAAGGTTTTGTGGCTGAATTGATGTTTTAGTCCCTCTGCTAGAAATCTTGACTGGTTATAGGATATGACTTGTTCAGGTTTACTTTCCCCAATACTAGGAGTATTAGCTAGGGTCACCCTTATAGGTTTCTGGGAGTTTCCATTGTTCTAAGTATCTACCTTGCCCCTGAAATGCCACCCAATTCTGGTTGTTTCTCTTAGTGCTCTCCCCCTCCATCCTCCCCTGCCTGATCCTTTCTGTTCTCATCTCTACCCACCCCACTCCACCCACACTATCTATTCTATTTCCCTTACACTCTCTGTGTCTGTGGACTGTAGCATGATTATTCTTTATTTTACAGCTAAGATTCACCTATCAGTGAGTACATACCATGTTTGTCTTTCTGGGTCTGAGTTAACACACTCGGGATGATTTTTTTTTTTTTAATTTTAGCTCCATCCATTTGCCTATAAACCATGATTTTTTTAAACAGCAGAGTTAAAAAATTGAGCAAATGTACTTTTTCTTCATCTGTTTTTTTGGTTGAGAGATATCTAGTTTGTTTCTAGTTTCTGCTATGAACATAGTTGAGCAAGTATGCTTTTGGTAGGATAGAGCATCCTTTGGGACATTGCCCAGGAATGGGATAGCTGGGTTTTGAGGTTGATAAATTCTCAATTTCCTGAGTGTCTTAGTCAGGGTTTCTATTCCTGGACAAAACATCATGACCAAGAAGCAAGTTGGGGATGAAAGGGTTTATTCAGCTTACACTTCCATACTGCTGTTCATCACCAAGAAAGTCAGGACTGCAACTCAAGCAGGTCAGAAAGCAGGAGCTGATGTAGAGGCCATGGAGGGATGTTCTTTACTGGCTTGCTTCCCCTGGCTTGCTCAGCCTGCTCTCTTATAGAACCAAGACTACCANCCCAGAGATGGCACCACCCACAAGGGGNCCTCCCCNCTTGATCACTAATTGAGAAAATGCCTTACAGCTGGATCTCATGGAGGCATTTCCTCAACCGAAGCTCCTTTTTCTGTGATAACCCCAGCTTGTGTCAAGTTGATACAAAACTAGCCAGTACACTGAGAAACTACCATGTTGGCTCCCAAAATAGCCGTGCAAGTTTGCACTCCCAGTAGCAGCAGAGGAGTGTTCCCCTTGCTCCAGATCCTTGCTAGCATGAGCTGTCACTTGTGTTATTGATCTTAGTCATTCTGACAGGTGTAAGATTAAATCTCAAAGTAGTTTTGATTTACATTTCCCTGGTGGCTAAGGATATTGAACATTTCTTTAAGTGCTTCTCAGCCCCTTGAGATTCCTCTGTTGAGAATTCTCTCTTTAGATCTGTATCCCTTAAGGAAATCCAGGAAAATACATAAATAAATCCCTTTTAAAAAGTTAAGAAAGAAAGAAAGAAAGAAAGAAAGAAAGAAAGAAAGAAAGAAAGAAAGAAAGAAAGAAAGAAAGAGTTGAAAGAAATGAATAAAACACGGAAATAGAAGCAACCACGAAAACACCAACTGGAGATAGAAAATCCAGGTAATCAAACAGGAACTACTATAGACACAAGCATCACTAACAGAATAGAAGAAATCAAAGAAAGAATCTCCGGTGTTGAAACTATGATCGAACAAATTGATACATCGTTCAAAAAATGTTAAATCTAAAAAATTCCTGACATAAAACATCACGCAAAACATCCAGGAAATCTGGGATGCTATGAAAAGACCAAACCTAAGAATAATAGGAACGGAGAAGGGGAAGAGTTCCTCCCAAAGTCAGAAGAGCCCCTTCCATCCAGCAAAGAAAGAATGACGCAGAAAGACCAGTTTGCAAATGTTTCGACAGTGTCCAGAACAGTCGAGAGCATATTTTAGTCAGTTAAAAGTCCTCTCATTTTAATATGGTACAAGGAAAGAGTTTTCCTTTTTGTTTTTTTATTTTTTGTATTGCACTTTTAGAGTGATAATATGTGACCTGAGAAAAATAACATAGCTGTTATAAATACACTGTAGGAATAAGAGATGGCGATTTTCATTATTCCCGAAGAGTGCTCACCAACTTATCATATTTTCATGAATGAGATAATTGGAATCTTTTAGAAACATCGAATGGTTAGATGTTGATTCAGCTTTTGAGTCTTACTTTTCTTGAGAAATCATGATGTGTCTCTGAGCATCACACCTGTGTTTCAGGGGTGTTGCTTTCTCTGGGTCTCAGACTGGAGAAGCATCCAAGCAAAGTCAAGGTCTTCAGTAGCAGTCTTACTAATAGGACCAAAAGGGACATCCTGTGCCACGGTTGAAAGAGAAAGTGAGTCAAGCATCACAGTAAAGAGAACTGTATTTTGACATTAAAAAAAATTGCGAATTGTGCAACGGAAGACTTGTTAGAATCTCATCTTATGAAAATGACAGTTATGACTGCTATGCTCCTATTTAGGAAATAGTTAGCTTAAACAGCTGAAAATATCACCTAAGGGAAATGGAATCTCACCAAAGCTTTTCCTTACTGTATTTTTTTAAAAAATACTTACTGTATTTTTTTGCTCTTACTTTAAATAGAATACAAGATTCTTTGCTTTGTAATATGTAGCAAAATTCTTCCCCAAAGTAAATATTAAAAACACAGATTAAAAACTAAATGCACCTTTGAGGTTTCGCATGAATGTGTTGTGTCTAGAAGCAAGTTGAGACTAGACTTAGTGAGAAAAATAAAATATATCACTGTAGAGCCAGTGGTCCAGCTGGCAACATCCCTTAGATGGATGGGCCTTGTGAGCTAAGGCTGGGAGGTTGGACAGAAGAGACAGCAGATACAACTAGCCACTCAAGGCTAGTCAGAAGAAAAGCCCCACGGAGCGAGGGGACAGGGTGAGTGTTTTCACACTAAATACCTTGTCTTTGTGGCTTGGAAAAGAACATGAGAAAAGTATCTCACTCTTGACAGCCTCAGACCTCCAGTCTGCTCTTCCACAGTGTTGGATTAACACCAGTTCTGTAGCTTGGAAATGTCAGGTAGAATTCTTATTTTTAAGTGAGCATGTATTGAGAAAGCTCTAGGAGTTCTGCAGAGGCAAACACAGATCTTCACTGAAGGAATCCACTTAAAAGATAAGCCTTTATGGATGGAGATTCAAAACTAATCTTTATAGATTGAATTTCAGGAAAATGAGATGCAATCAGAAGGTGTCCCAGTTTCATTGGTGTTTCTGTAATAGAGTAACCAACAAAATGCAACTTAGGGGACAAAAGAATTTACTTAGTTTTACAATTACAAAATAAGAGGCTGGGGAGATGCCTTAGCAGTTAAGAGCTCTTGCTGATCTTCCAGAGGACCTAAGTTCAATTTCCAGGGCCATCTCTGGGTGGCATATAACCTGTAACTCCAACTCCAGTAGATCCAAAACTGTCCTCAACACAAGCACACACACATTTCAGACACAGAGATGCATAAATAAAAATAAAATAAAAAATCTAGAGGAAAGTCTACCTTTGTGGTTAAGTCAAGGCAGGGGCAGATAGGACACATCTTCAGTTAACAGCAGAAAAAGCCTGAGTGTATATCATCTCATTTCCTTCCAGCAGGTCCTATAAACTGAAGCTTTTACTACCTCCCTGTAGTACTATAGACCAGAGATGAAGCCTTTGACATTTGGAGAACTTTGCAAATGTTAAATAGGCAACAGCATCATTATACAAAATAGGATATAAAGTAATCATTTTAATATATTTAAAAATAAAATGTACTAGATATATAGAGAAAACAATAAAATATGAATGTTAACCAGTTTGAAACTAGAATCAAAGAGAATACTCAGAGAAGAAAAGTACAATAATTAAAAACAAAATATTAGGAGTTAGACTATAAAATAGAAAATTGCAGATAACATTTATTTATCACTCAGAACTAGATCTAAAGGAATAGTCCACATTAAAACAAAGAGCAAGATAAAAATAGAAAGAGTGGTATAAAATATATAAAGAATACTACAAAGGGAGAACAGTGGTTCAGAGAAAGGCAATATATTCTGTGAGACAGGACCTGAGATTTTCCAGAATGCAGGTCAATAACTTATTCTCTGATTCACCTAAAAACTCCAAATAATAACCTTTTAAAGTTTTTCTTCAGGCAGAGTTTCATGTAGTCCAGGCTGTTCTCAGACTCAACTGATTATGTGGCCAAAGATGACTTTGTACTCCTGGTCTCCCGTTCCTGCCTCCAAAGTCTTGGGATGCTATACCATCCGTGCCCAGGAAATAAATGAAGTTTTAAAACTCTACTCATACATTTTTGTTTGTTTGTTTAAATGACTAAACAAGAGGTAATGAAATGTTAGAAACAGCAAGAGGCAGTCACATCACGTACACTAGGAAATTCGTAAGCAATCGCCACCATTGCTGTCTTCTTAGAAGATGCAAGTAAAGGCGGAAGAAAACAGACTGTGGTGTAAAAAGTTCATGAAAGGAATGAAAAAAGATAAAAGAAAGAGAAGCCCTGTCAGATCAGAGTTCCATGGGGGAAAACTGACCCTGGAGAATTGGAGACCAGGCGTGAGAAGAGGATGCTCTTACATACTGTGTAGCCAAAACCCCTGAATCCCTGTAACAATAATAATCAAAGAAAAGAAGATAAGAGAGAGTACCGAGGACATAGAAGGAGTTGGAGGGGCAGTGTGTGGGGCAGAAGTGATACAGTGCTCCTCTATGGAATTCTCAAAACATGTCATTAAATTAATGTAAAAATAAAATAAAACCACAATGATTCTTAAAGGCTTTGTAGAACCTGAGGTAGAGAAAGAGAATTTCTAACAGAAAACTACAGTGTAGGACAATAGTGAGCAAAGGGAACAGAAAATAGACAATAGTCTTCATTTACTTTAAAGTAGCTTCATTATCATAGAAAGAATCGGGCTCCGTTATGGGGTCTTTCAAACACATTTATTTCCTCTATTTCTTTTCCTCACCTCTTCCCCCTCATCCTTACATTCCTATACCCAGAATCTTCTTTTCTGATTTAATGCCACATACGACCTGTAGCCCACCCCATACTCCTTTCTCAACACCTCTTGCTCTCATATCATTTGCTATTTAATTTATTTAATAGCCTATAATGAATCATTCTCCTTTCCTCCATTACTAACAGTGGTGGTTTGAATGAGAATGGCTCCCATGGGTTCATATATTTGAATGCTTGGTCTCCAGGTGGTAGGGCTGTTTGGGAAGGATCAGGAAGTCTGGCTTTATTGTGTAAGAGTGTTATTGGGGGTAGGCTTTGAGGTTTCTACAGCTGATGCTATTCCCAGTCTCCGCCTTCCTCTCCCCTTTCCTCCCCAGCACAACCTTTCTGTCTCTTGGTATGGAACCCCTGGACTACTGCTCCAGAGCCATGCTTGCCGGTCTGCTGCTGTGTTCTCCACTCTGCCATGATGGTCATGGACTCTCTGAAGCTGTAAGTTGAATAACTCTTAGGTGAGTTGACTTGGTCATGCTGTCTCTTCAAGACAATAGAAAAGTAAGTAAATAAGACATAAAATTGTAAAGTTAGGAGATACATACATAGATAGATAGATAGATAGATAGATAGATAGATAGATAGATAGATAGATAGATATACAGGTTTTGTTTTTGTGAGTCTAGGTGACCTTTCTTACTATAAATTTTATAAGCTCATTTCTCTTGCAGCAGAGTGAAAGTCCATTGTATATATGAAGCACATGTTCATTTATCTGAGTAAACTGGAAATTTCTTATAGGCAAAGGAATTCAACTGATGAACTGTGCTAAATTTTAATTTCAGAATTTCTGTTTACTAAAGACAATCTAAGACAAGCTAAAAACCAAATGTGACATAAAAACTACAATTTCAAACATGAAAAATTTGCCAATAAATGGTTTTGCCTGAATGCCTTTCAATTTATTTTTGTTTCCAAGAACTTGGAATTTCAGGGAACAAGGTGTTTTGTAGGCATTAATGTCATTGTGCAGATGGCTTGGTAAGTGTTTTCTAGAGGTGTAATTACATCAGTTTCATGGAAAGGAGGACTTATGTGCTTCTTTTATTTTATTAAATACTTACGCTAGGTGGTTTTTATTAAACATGGATACTGGATGCTGAATTCTCTTTCTTCTCTGGGTGACATTAACTGTTTTCTGGGTTTTGTCATCACTGCTGCCACAACTCTATATAATTTAAGCTTTGGTAACTGCCACTGTTTAATAAGATACATTTTAAAGAAACCCTTATGCTCCTGTCTTCAGCTATCAGACTATTAAAACAATGGACAGAAGAATTAGAATTTCCCTAAAAGGAAAGGGACCTGCTGAAGGTGGCATCAGGAAAAATATTTGCATCCGAGGAACAGACTCCACAGAGTTCTGAAAACTTATGAGATTATCTTGAAGGAGAGACAGGAGCTGTGAAAACAATGGGTCAGTGATAGACCACACCTGGGTAAGGACAATTAGTTACAAATCCTCTGGTCCTCTCTTTAACAAAATCTCAAGTCAATATCATTAGCATCACCAAAAATAAACAGAAGTTCCTCTTCCAAGTGTGGCCAAAGTGACTACATCTCTCCCCCTCTGTTTTCAGTCTTTCTTGTCTCTTTAGTAATATTAAAGACAGTGGATGAGCTTTGCTTTTTAATAAGGGGCTACCAGAGACCAGACTTTGGCTCTAAAATCTCCAGGCCACCTTATGTTTATGTTTATGTTCTTTGCTCTTGGTTGCCATTTAACAAGTAATCCTCCTCCTATTTATTTGGAATTTTTTTGTATGCTGAGAAAAGTTACTATTTATATCAACATTAGGAATCTCATCATCAAATTCACCTTAAGATAACATGGCACATAGATCACAAGGAACTTTACAAAGAAAACAAGAAAGGAAATACTATGCAGCTCTTTGTTGATCATTCTTCTTTTCAGTCTAAAGACCGTCTGCATTATGGGGAGCACAGCTGAACAGTGAACAGACAAATCGATCTTTCTTTCCATACTTGTAAGTTCTCAACCCTTCTTCTTATTAACCCATTCATTACAACATGAAGACAAGGAAAACATTTGTCCATGAACAGATAGGGAATTTGCTCTAATGCTTTAATTGAATAACCATTGCATCTAAGCACTGCTACGGAAGATTAGGAACAATACAATAAGGGCCATTGTTGCAGGGGTTCTCCCAGTATAGTATCACAGAGAGTTTAAAAATTTAGAGAAGTGTATGCAATATCAGATGAAAACATACCTGGAGAAAAAATAAAGCTGAGAGGGAGAGTTGGTGGGAACACAGTTAAGAAGGGAGGGTCAGGGGCGGAGCAGTCAGCTTTTCAGTGAGCTGTAGCTACTTAGTGCATTGTTCCTCTAAATTTCTGTTGTAAGTTCCTTACATTGTTGACAACCACGCAGACTTTTCACCAGTAAACCAGAAACCACTTTATGCAATTTAGACAGCAAGAAGTATGAACAGGAGGACCTGAGGGGGAACTCAGGAATGAGAAGAAATGTTATTCGTGAGATGAGCTTGCTGCTTTATAAAATGGTGGTAGAAGGCTCCAGATCCTTTGTCCCTGCTGGTCCCAGCTCTGTCTAGAGTGGACAGTTCTTCCTTCTTGCTCTTCTATCTAAGTTTTCCATAAACTCAGAATCCAAATTCAATCTCTGGTTGGCAAGGGATTCTGGAAACAATCATCCTGCTATGCATTGTGGGTGTGTTCCTGAATTCATAACAGAATCAGACAGCTATAAAGCTGAAGAGCAAATTTATCATCATAAATGGTGCAAATGTTTGTCTTTACACAACTGCTCCACACAGTATGTTTGTTCACTTAATAAACTTGTTCATTTAAGCTATAATTTAAGTTGATTAGGTTTGAAACAATAAAGGCATTTAGGCACAAAAAATGGCACTGGATTGAGAACCGTCTATGAGGTGGAGTATAGGCTATGGAGAAAACTCTGTTCAGCTCTTTTCCTGAGGTCCAAGTAAGAGAATCAAGAGTTGTCTGAACATTTATTTATTCAATCATATTTCAGGTCCACTTATTAACTTTTCATATTCAAACATTTAACCTATTTGTAATGAGATGAATTTATAACATCAATGGCATGCTCCAATCCTTAACATTATGTCTTATTGTGACTTACTTGAAAAAACGAGACATAGCATAGTCACTGTTCCCTAAGTATTTACAGTTTAGGAAAGAAAAAGAAATTTGAAAATAATTAGAATATCATGATACAAATGATGAAAGTGAAGTGGTCCTTAGGTATTTTGGGGTCTCACAGAGAGTCAAGAATCTATGAATTCAAGGCTGATTAAAATTTTTCTTACTCAGCAATTAAAAGCAATGAATTCATGAAATTCTTAGGCAAATGGATGGATCTGGAGGATATAATCCTGAGTGAGGTAATCCAATCACAAAAGAACACTCATGATATGCACTCACTGATAAGCGGATATTAGCCCAGAAACTTAGAATACCCAAGATACAATTTGCAAAACACATGAAACTCAAGAAGAAGGAAGACCAAAGTGTGGCTACTTCACTCCTTCTTAGAATGGGGAACAAAATACCCATGGAAGGAGTT
Organism: Mus pahari; assembly: GCF_900095145.1. Classification (NCBI taxonomy): domain Eukaryota; kingdom Metazoa; phylum Chordata; class Mammalia; order Rodentia; family Muridae; genus Mus; species Mus pahari. Next base: position 72,933,513 of record NC_034593.1, read on the forward strand.
ACAGAGACAAAGTTCAGAGCTGAGACAGAAAGAAGGACCATCCAGAGACTGCCCCACCCAGGGATCCATCCCATATACAACCTCCAAACCCAGACACTATTGCATATGCCACAAAGATATTGCTGACATGACCCTGATATAACTGTCTCTTGTGAGGCTATGCCAGTGCCTGGCAAATACAGAAGTGGATGCTCACAGTCATCTATTGGATGGAACACAGGGCTCCTACTGAAGGAGCTAGAGAAAGTACCCAAGGAGCTAAAGGCATCTGCAACCTTATAGGAGGAACAACAATATGAACTAACCAGTACCCCCCAGACCTGTGTCTTTAGTTGCATATATAGCAGAAGATGGCCTAGTCAGCCATCAATGGGAGGAGAGACCCTTGGTATTGTGAAGAGCATATGCCCCAGTACAGGGGAATGCCAGGGTCAGGAAGCGGGAGTGGGTGGGTTGGGGAGCAGGGTGAGGGGAGGTTATAGGAGGCTTTGGGGATAGCATTTGAAATGCAAATGAAGAAATTATCTAATAAAAATAGAAGTATAAACTGTTATCACGGAAGTAGAAATTAGAAATTTGAAAATTGGAGTGGTCAAGAGTATTTTTAAGTACAGCACTCAGCAGAAAAGTGCCAAATTATTATGACAACTATTAGTCTATTCAAGAAATAAGTTTAGAATTTGCTTTGTTTTACAAATATAATACACAGGTAAAGGAACAGGAGCATGTATTAACTGAAATTTGGTAAGGTATAATTAAAGTAAAATTTATAATTCACTATTAGTTTTATCATTATTATATCTTAATCTTTATTTTTAAGTCTTTAACACTGACTTAATTGGATTACTGTGTAAAATAAAGAGTTATTTCATAGTAAGCTGAGTCATTATAGAAACATTTGAATAATGTTTCAAATCCATCTTCTACTTATATTTTAAATGCTATAAGCATGCCTTTAATCCCAGCACTTGGGAGGCATAGGTAGGTGGATTTCTGAGTTCAAGGCTAGCCTGGTCTACAGAGTGAGTTCCAGGACAGCCAGGGCTACACAGAGAAACCCGGTCTTGAAAATAAAATAAAATAAAATTTAATTTAATTTAAAAAAAAGGAAAGAAAGAAAGAAAGAAAGAAAGAAAGAAAGAAAGAAAGAAAGAAAGAAAGAAAGAAGAAAAATAGTTTCTATTAATGTCAGGAATGGTCATAACTCAGCTTTTAAAATATCCACTAACTTGCCAATTGTTATATACCAAAAATATTATTCATTACATCATCTCCAGCCCTATAAAATCATTCTGTTATTCTGTATTTTATGTAGCTTATCACCATACCACCCTGAATGTGACTAATCTCTTTATGTGGTCAGGAAATACCACAGCATCTATGGGAGTACCCAGGCTACTGCAAAAAACTTGTGTAAATGCTTGACGTTGAGCTCATGGTGGTTGCAATACAATGATGCTTCAGATTACTGGCCAGGAGTATCTGAAAGAGGCACTGTTGACTCACTGTAGTCCAAAATGAGAAACGTAAGGATGGTACCTATACTTGGGCTTTGCTGACGGCAAAGCCGAGTCATACTGAGACCAGAATTAATCTTGGTAATATAAACTAAATCAAGTGAGAAGTAGCTTGAAGATCATTGAAATTCTCCATTTAAAAACACTGTATTTTTATCTCCTTTTAATTTAAAATGAAAACAAAGTAAATGCCTGGAGTTCTTTCCTTGGCAATGACTCTTTGATTCATATTTTATGACACTAAATGAGAGATGCTGAAGAAACTTAAACTTATGAACCATTGAATTGTTCACACATCTCCAAAGAGTTGTCCAAAATTTTAAGACAACCATAACAAAACAACAGAAAAATATGTTTTTCTCTCAGAGCACTGGAACATGTGGTCCAGGTATGTTGAAGCTGTCTTCTCCTAAAGGCTGTGGGTGTTGCTGAAGCCTAGGAAGCCTCTTGTCTCATCGTTTCATCTCCACATCCCCTTGCTTGAGAAGTCTCCTCCTTTGCCACCATGACCCCTTTTAAGTTTCTGCAAAAATTCTCATCGTTGATTTTATACACCCCTAATCTATGAACAGTTCTCTCCAGCTTCTTGCTTGGATGACAAAAGCAAAATTTCTTGTTTGAATCAAGTAATACTCTGAGGTTCAAGAGTCATATTGAGGGAGTCTAAGTTTAGCGCAGTAGAGAATAACCAGCTAAAGCTGAATCACTTTTATGTATCTACATTGTTCAATGATTTTTGAACATTTACAGGCTTTTCACATCATCAACAAAGTAATCATTATAACTACAGCCAGGGAAAACATCCTGTCATTCTGAACTTTATATAGAAAACAGAAATAAACTGTGTCTATGCTACTCTGATCATGCCTAATCTTTTCAGGAAACAGAAACAACTTAGCTTACATTTTTACTGAAAAGATCACTGTTTTCCTAGTGGTTCTAATTTTACACAGATCCAAAAATTTAAGAAAAATTATCATCAAATATATAGGAACATGATGATGAATTTTCTTTTTTACCAAACTGACTGAGCTAAGGAATGACTATACAACCTATGAAGCATTATTTATAAGTGTTATTATTATTATTTATGGAAAATGTTAACATATAATGTATAAAAGTTCTCTTTTGTGGAATGTACTAGCTAATATAAAATATTATATAATTAAAAACATATCAGTGGTTTGGGGTTTTACTTTAAAAACCAATAAATAAATTACATTGTTAAATTTTATTTTCTATTATAAAGTAAATACTCACTATTCCCTGCATTCCATTTTCTGTACCACAGCTATGTCTGCACTCCAAGAGGCCTGTCAGCATCATGGACCACCAGGTAAGACCTGCCCCAAAGTCCCCTGCCTGCCAAAGTACAACCAGCAGCACCGAGAAGCACCCTGTTCCCTGTACTCCATTTGCTGTCCAAAACCTCTGCCTGCAATTCTAGAGGTCTGATGGCAACAGGGAAAATAAGATGGCTAAATGCCAGCTTAGGAACATAATCAATAAGAGCCAGGCACTAAGGTACCTCTAGAACCCACTGATTCTACTAAAGCAAGCCCTGGATATCCTAAAACAGTTGAAGCATAAAATATAACCTTAACTCCAAACTGTTAAAGATGGCAGAGGCCTTCAAAGAGGAAATGAATAAATCCATTTAGGAAATAGAAGAAAGTACATTCAAACAAGTGGAAAAAAATGAATAAAATTATTCAAGACCTGAAAATGGAAATAGAAGAAATGAAGGAAATGCAAAGTTAGGGAATCCTGGCAATAGAAAACCTCGGTAACAGAACAGAAACTACAGACTCAAGCTTCACCACAGAACGAAAGAGGTTCAATAGAGAATCTCAGACACGAGTAATATGATAGAAGAAACTGATACATCAGTCAAACAAAGTGTTAAATCTAAAAAGTTTTCCACATAAAACATTCAGGAAATGTGGGGCACTATAAGAAGACCAAACCTAAGAAGAATAGGAATAGAGGAAGGAAAAGAGTCCCATTTCAAAGGCCCAGAAAACATTTTTAACAAAATCATAGAAGAAAATTTCCCAATGCAAAGAAAGAGATACCCATAAATATAAAAGAAGCTTACAGAACACAAAATAGTTTGGAACAAAATAAAAAAATCATACTAAATGTACATAACAAAATAATAAATGTACAAAACAAAAAATAGTATTAAGAGTCACAAAGGAAAAAGTCAAAATAACATATAAAGGCAGACCACTTAGAATTACACCAGACTTCTCAAGAGAGACATTAAAACCTGAGCAGATGTCTTGCCATTCCAGACTTCTATAAAGATCAAAACTTTCAACTACCATAGATGGAGAAAACAAGACATTCCATGACTAAACCATATGTAAACAATATCAATCCATGTATATTTCCATATAGAATATACTAGAAGGAAAATTACAACCCAAGGAGGTTAACTACCCTCAAGAAAACACCAGCAAAAGCAAAAGCAGGGAAGCGCACACACACACACACACACACACACACACACACACACACACATGTATGACACATGCACGAGTGTAGGCTCGTGCATGTGCACACACACACAAAACCAAAATGAACATCAAAATAATAGGAAACAACAATCATTGGCCTTTCGCATCTCTTAATATCAATGGGCTCAATTCCCCAATTAAAATCCACAAGCTATCATAATGGTTACGAAAAGAGGATCTATCATTCTGCTCCATACAAGAAACACACTTCAACATCAAAGACAGATACTACCTTAGAGAAAAGGCCTAGGAATAGATTTTCTAAGCAAACTGTGCCAATGAACAAGGTGAAGTAGCCATTCTAATATCTAATCAAATAGACTTCTAACCAAAGTAATCAAAGATATGGAGAAGGACACTTTATACTCATCAAAGAAAAAAACACCAAGATGATATCTCAATTCTGAATATCTATGCCCCAAATGCAAGGGTAGCCAGATTCATAAAAGAAATGTTACTAAAGCTTAAATCACACACTGAACCCTACACATTAATAGTTGTAGATTTAATACTCCATTCTCACCAAGGGACAGGTTAAACAGATAGAAACTAAACAGAAAAATAATGAAAATAACAGGTATATGGACTATATCTACAAAATATTTTACCCAAACACAAAAATATTCATGCTTAGCACCTTACAGAACTTTATCCAAAATTGACCATATATTCAGTCACAAAGCAAGTCTCTACAGATACAAGAAAACTGAAATAACTCTCCTTATCTTATCAGATTACCATAGATAAAAACTAGTAATTTAAAAGTACATGTGAAAGGTCTAGAAAGAGAAGCAAATACACACAAAAATAGTAGATGGCAGGAAATAACCAAACTCAAGGCTGAAATCAATAAAATATAAACAAAGGGAACAATTCAAAGAATTAATGAAACCAAGAGTTGGTTCTTTGAGAAAATCAACAAGATAGAGAAACCCTTAGCCAAATGCAAACTTTAAATTAACAAAATCAGGAAAACACACACACACACACACACACACACACAGAGAGAGAGAGAGAGAGAGAGAGAGAGAGAGAGAGAGAGAGAGAGAGAGAACAACAGAACAAACAAAATTCAGAGAGTCATTGGGTTTTACTTCAAAGACCTATGGTGCACAAAATTGGAAATTTAAATCTAGCCGACAAAATTCTTGTTAGATACTACTTACCAAACCTAAATCAAGATCAGGTAAACAGTCTAAATAGGGCCTATAACCCCTAGGGAAAATTCAAGAAATCATTAAAAATCTCATAACAATAGCAACAACAAAAAGTCCATGCCAAATGATTTTAATTATGAAGTATACCAGATCTTTAAAGAAGAGCTTATACCAATAGTTCTTAAATTATTCCATGAAATTGAAACTGAAGGAAAACTGTCAAATTCACTTTATGAGACTACAGTCATCCTGATACCTAAACCACACAAGATTCAACAAAGAAAACTTCAGACCCATTTCCCTCATGAACATTAATGTAAGCAAATCATAGTCAATAAAATAATTGCCAACTGAATCCAAGAACACATCAGAAACATCATCATCCACTATGATCAAGTAGGCTTTATCCCAGAGATGCAGGTATGGCTCAACACACAAATATCCATCAATGGAATTAAGCATATAAAGAAACTGAAAGAACACACACACACACATACACACACACACACACACACACACACACACACAATGACCTCATTAAATGCTGAAAAAGTGTTTGACAAAAATCTAACACCTCTTCATGATAAAAATCTTGGAGAGGTCAGGGATACAAGGCACATACCAAAACACAATAAAAGCAACATACAGCAAGCTGCTAGTCAACATCAAATTAAATGAAGAGAAACTTAAAGCAATCCCACAAGACAAGGACGTCTATTCTCTCCGAATCTATTCAATATAGTCTTGAAGTTCTAGCTAGAGCAATAAGACAATGAAGGAGGTCAAGGGAGATATAAATTGGAAAGGTGTGGGAACTGAAAAAGGGGGACCCTGGGGAAGAGGGGGAAGGGAAAAGGCCCAAACCCCACCAGAGTTCCACCTATTGTCTGGTCAGTCAGGCATGGGAGGGCTGCTAACTACCTTCCACTCATCCCTGGGTGGGCATTCCTCTATCCCACTGTTCAGGGTGTGGCCAGGGGCAGCCCTGCGTGGGGACCCTGGAGCTACTTTGCTAAAGCCACCAGGGTTATAGGAGAGAGGGATGAGGGAAGAGGTTCCCAACACCTGCGAGAGTGCACAGCGGATCTTGATGGAGCAGAAACTCTATGGTTTAAGAGCTTTATTATAGAAAAGCAGGGGGAAAGAGAGAAGGTAGAAAGAGAGAGGAAGAGAGAGTGGGCAAGGCTAGAGAGAAAGAGAGAGTAAGGGAGAGGAAAGAGGAAAGGAGAACACAAAGAGAAAGGAGAGAGGAGAGAGACAAAGGGAGAGGAGGGGGGAGAGAGTGAGGGGTAAGAGGGAGACAAGTAAGAGAGTAAGAAGTAAGAGGGTGAGGTGGGACTGAATAGCCCTTTTTATGGTCTTCACTGTTGCTAGGTAACTGGGGAGGAGTTTAGCCTGAAGGTCAGAAGCTTGGGCTAGCAGGGACCTCTTAAAGCTGTAAAACATCATAAGCAAAGTCTCTGGATATAATATTAACTCAAAAAATCACTAGTTCTACTTTAAAACCTGTACTCCACAAAATTGAAAAATCTAAATGAAATGGACAACTTTCTTCATAAATACCACTTATCAGAGCTAAATTAAGATCATGTAAATAATTTAAATAGATCTTTAACTCCTAACAAAATAGAAGCAGTCATTAAATAGGTTATATATAGCCAATATACATTTTATATACCCTATATACAAATAATATATATCTATATACAAATAATAAACAGGCTAAGAAAGGAAATATGGAAATAACATCACTCACAATAGCCACATATAATATAAAATATCTTTATTTAACTCTAACCAAGCAAGTGAAAGACCTGTAGCACAAGAACTTCAAGTGCTTGAAAAAAGAAATTGAAGAAGATATCAGAAGATGAGAAGATCTCCCATGCTTGTGGATCTACAGGATTAATATAGTAAAAATTGCCATCCTACCATAAGCTGTCTTTAGAGTACCCAATTTCCATTGAAATTCTAATTTTTTACAGACATTGAAGTAATAATATTCAGCCAACAAATCATGGATAGCTAAAACAATCTTGTACAAAAAAATAGTAATGCTTCTGGAAGCATTACTATTCCAGATTTCAAGTTGTACTACAGAACGAAAGTAATAAAAACTGCATGGCACTGGCATAAAGAAAGACAGGTTGGTCAATGGAATTGAATCAAAGACAGAAGTAAATCCATGCACCTATGGACACTTGATTTTTGACAAAGAAGACAAAACTATACAATGAAAATGAAAGAAAATCTTCAACAAATGTTGCTGCTCTAACTGGATGGTTGCATGTACAAGAACACAAATATATCCATATTTATCATCCTGCACAAAACTCAAGTACAAGTGGATCAAAGACTTCAACATAAGTAGGATACACTAAATCTAATAGAAGAGATATGGGGAGCAGTACTGAATATTGGTACAGAAGACAACTTCCTGAACAGAGCACCAATAGCTCACACACTAAGATCAACAATTGACAAACGGGACCTCATGAAACCGAAACGCTTCTGTAAGTCAAAGGACAATGGCAGAAAGACAAAGTGAGAGTGCAGACTGGAAAAAGATTTTCACCAGCACCACATTTGACAGAAGGTTGGCATCAAAAATATGTAAGCAACTCAAGAAACTAGACACTAGCAAACCAACTAACACAACTAAAAAGTGGGACACAGATTAAAAAAGAGAATTCTCAACAAAAGAATCTGTAAGGGCCATGAAGAACTTATGGAAATGTTCAATATCCATAGCTATCATGGAAATACAAATCACAACAACTCTGATATTGTATTTTATACTAGTCAGAATGGCTAAGATAAAAAAAAAGTCAAGCAATTGCTCATGTTGCGGAGGAGGATGTGGAGTAAGGGGAACACTTCTCAATTGCTGGTAGGAATGCAACCTTGTTCAGCCACTTTGGAAATCAATTTGCTTTTTTTCTCATAAAATTAAAAATAGATCTACCTCAATACCTAGCTATACCACTTCTGGGCATATTTATCCAGGAGAAGCTTCATCATACCATAAGAATTCTTGCTCAGCTCTGTTCATAGCAGCTTTATTTTAAAAAACAACCAAGAAGTGCCTTCACTGAAAAAAAAGAATAAAGAAAATGTGGTAGATTTAAACAATGAAGTATTATTCATTATTATTATTCAATATCATTAAAATCCATGATATTGTGAATTTTGCAGGACAATGGATGGAACTAGAAAAGATAATTAGTTCTGAATAAAGTAACACAGACCCAGAAAGACAAACATGGCATGTTTTCACTAATAAGTAGATATTAATCATAAAGTAAAGATAACCATGGCAAAAAACAAACAAACAAACAAACCACAGATCCAAAGATGCTAAGTAACAGTGAAGGTCTAGGGATGGATAAATGAGTTTCACTGAGGAGGGAAAATAGATTAAACTTCTGGGGTGGATGGAAGGATGGGACTGGGTTGGGGAATGTGTATGGATGGGAATAAGAGGAATGAGGTTGGGGGAGGATGGAGGGAGGGAGTACTGGGGAAGACAACTAGATGTGAGTAGACATCTCTCAAAAAAGCTAGAAACTTAGGACACTGGAAACTTCTAGGAATCTATGAAGATGACCCTAGCTGAGAGTCCTAGCAATGGTATAGAGCTTGAACTACCATCACCTGAAACCAGGCAAGCTTCCAGTGGTGGAATTGGGACACCAACCCAATCACAAAACCTTTGGCCCCCAATTTGTCCTCCTTTAAGATATGCAGAGGTAAAAGATGAAGCATAAGTTGAGGTAAGGACCAACCAATGACTGGCCAGCTTGAGAGCCATGCTATGAGAGGGAACCCACCCATGTCACTTTAAATGATACTCTGCTATACTTGAAGACAGGAGCCTAGAATGAATATCATCAGGGAGGTTTCATCCACCAACTGATGGGAAGTGATACAGAAATCCACAACAAAACACTAAGTGGAGCTGGCAGAATATTGTAGAAGAGGGGGAAGAAGGATTGAAGAAGCCAGAGAAGTCAAGGACACCATAAGAAAAACCTTCAGGCTCACGGACTGCACTGACAACCAGAAAACATGCATAGACCTATTCACTCTACACATATGTAACAGTTGTGCAGCTTGGTCTTCATGTTGGACACCTGAAGCAGGAGCAGGGTCTGTCTCTGGCTACGTTGGCTGCATTTGGATCGCTTTTTCCTAATTGGGCTGCCTTGACTAACATCAATAGAAAAATCTCATTGCAACTTAATGTGCCCTGGTTGGTTGCTATTCATGGGAGGCCTTCAGGTTTCTAAGGAGAAGGGAAGGAGGTGTGGCTAGGGGACAGATGATGATGTTGATGATGACAATGATATCAAACTTAAGCTTACACTTTATTGTAAGGGATATTTATCTAAAAAATAAATGATGTATTTTTTCTTTCTTTTAGGTAAGAAAAAAAATGTTTTTTTTTAAAGTCCCTAAAATTCTGATTGAATTCAATTGAACTAGAAAAATCTTGCAGGAAGTACTCTTCTATAAGAAAACTGTATTTGAAGTTTGTATCTAAGTGTGAGCAACTCACTCGTCCTGAGTTCCAACCCCTATACTAAAACCAACCATATATGTGTATGACCATCCAATCTTTTAAAAGATTGACTATCAAACATGTATTGATGGCCAGTCTTTTATTGGCATAAACTTATTGATGCTAAAGTATTTGTCAAAAGGTATTTATTATTTCTTTTACAAACGGAATATCAGAAAATCTTTTCTCTCCCAGAATTCCATCTCTGTGTTTAGATATACATATTAAATATATACTGCATATTACATATCATGGACAATTTACTAATGTGCTTCCATAATCATTTCCATTCCATATATAAGCATATTATAGCTAACGTATATGAAGTACACATAGTACACATAATATTACATGCCATGCATTAATATTAACACATGTATGTCTATTGATACTTATTCATTTATTGGTGCCTTCTGTAATATTAAGCTTTACCAAAGTTTCATTAGAATGACCTTCAGCCACTTATGCTTTAACGTTCATTACCAGAAAATCCAAACAATCTATATCATTTTATCTATATCATTTCTCTGCAGACTTCCAATGTTTTCCTTGGCATTTGAAATAGTGGTCTGTTAAGTAAATTTTCAGTGAGATCCAGAGAAATATAATGAAACTTTGTCTTGGGGAGAGGGAAAAGAGTTATGTGTTTTGGAGAAACTTTCAGGATTCTCAAAGTGCATTCTTGCCTGCACACTTTTTAAATTTTAAGTGAACTGCTCAGGAGGGAGACTCTAGCCAGCAAACTGCCTACAAGTTATTCAGAGAACTCCAGGGTTATAGCTTTTGTGAATGGTCACCCATGTTGAAGTCCCCATGTCATAGTGACATAGATGCTTTAGAAACATCCTTGTTCCAGTAAGTAATTCCTCTCCCATGATTCTGCAAGCAGTCCCTCATCTCCCCACCTAAACTTCAGTTAGGAACTACAATGAAACTCATTGGTTCATTAAGTTGGACCTTGGTGTGATCATTACTTTAGCCTATTATTGGTTACCTTTCTGTCATGAGTAGACATGTGTGTTATGTTTCCCAAGAGAGTCACTCAAAGAACACTTTGGCAAATGGTACTTACTGCTGTGAATTATCTCTGATAAAGTCAGAAGCTGGCACACTGAGCTAGGGAAGGATTTCTCTGCAGCAAAACCGTTAGACTCTGGCTCAGGCCTGGGATGCTAAGAGATGCTGAGCCAGGCTGAGGGAAATTTTCAGGAAAATGATAGGAGAAAAAAATAATCATGCTCATTAAGTTCCCCAGATCTTAAATCTCTCCTGAACACAAGCTGTGGTGGGGACCCAGGACCTGGGACAGAATGCTAAGGTGTTGAAATGCAGAACCATTGCAAGGGAAGACCACTCTGCAGTTCTGGGCATGGTGATCACATAAAGAGAGGGAGATTTATACAATGACATAGTGGAGGTCTCCTGCCCCTGTGCCAGCTCAGGCCAAAACTGTCCTTAACAGGGAAAAAGGTTATCTGGATGATGTAAGGGGTGAGGTGGCATGTTTTGGTTAACCCTGTGACCAGAAGAGCTGCAGAAGTCTAGGCCGTGAGAGCTCAAGGAACGGGGTAGTAAACTGACCGTGACCCTCTTAGTGCTTTCACTACTGGCCAAATCTGTCTGTGAGCTTCGATTATTTACCAGAAACAATATCATTGTAACATTTGTGGATTTTGAAACTCTGAACCAGAGATATAGGACAATATTCATAGAGGCCACTTCTTTAAAATGTGAGTTTGTATTTGTCTGAGTGGAAAGCGACAGAATGGGCATAACCCATGCCACTAAAAGATGTTTCTCTATATACGACTTAAAAAAAAAAAAAAAAAAAAAAAAGGTTTGGCAAGCAAATGGACAAAATGAGTCCTCTAAAATACTTATTTTCTCAGAGATCAAATTTTCTCAGTGTAAGTATTCCAAAACTGAGTAGTCTTCATGTTCTTAGAAGAATTGTTAAATATGCTTCAGACGCCTCTTCTAAGAAGTAGTAGACATTTCTGTATAAAAATTGGAATGCAGAATTGGATGTGATGTCCCAAGACTGTGGTGATGTAGTAGGAGGATCTTAAGTTAAGGAATATTACCTACCTTATAGTAGTTTGTGTAGTTTTAAGATCTTTTCTGAAAATACTATTATTTTATAATTGAATGTAGTAGACTGATAATTAAATGGTTATTTTAATGAGACTTTATACTGCTATGTGGCCTGAGACAAACACATCTGAAATGAAGTGTGCCAGTTTTTCTGGGGTTCTTTTGGCAGTAAAATGAATTGTTTTAGACGTAGGGAATATTATAGATTTTAGAAGTCAGAGTTCCTTTAACTTCCTAAATTAGTCACTTGCCTATCACTATATAAAAATGAGAGAACTCCACAATAATTCACGGATGAGACTTCAAGCACATCAAATATACTTCACTAGTAGTATTCCAAATAGCAAACTAGATGCTCTAGTTAGCTCTTCTGTGACTGTGTTAAACCCCATGACCAAAAGCTACTTGAGGAGGAAATCATTTATTTCATCTTATAGGTCATAGTCTGTTACTGAAAGAAGCTGAGTAAGGCAGAAACCTGAAACAAAAAATGAAACCGAGACCATGGAAGAAAACTGATTACTGATACGCTTCTTGTGGAATGGAAAGTTACCTTTTTTATGTACAGCCCAAGACCATATGCTTAGGTATGCTTGTGCTGGACCCTTCTATATAGATTACCCATTAAGACCAGTAGACAAAGTCACAGGAAAACCTGATCAGGACAAGTCTTTAACTGGGTTTCCCTCTTTTCAGATAATTTTAGGTTTGTTCAAGTGATCATCAGAAGCTAACCATGACAGTAAATAATATTGAAAACATATCATGAAGGTTTTCCTTATCTTTCTTAATATATAAAAATTGAAATTATGCTTTAGCAGTAGGAGCTATTTTGTTGTAATGGTATTATAATGTATTTTTATAAAATAAATAAGGTATTTGAATTCTATAACTTCCAAGGCTCAACTTTAAAAAAGGTCATACACTGTTGTGTTATTTACTCATATAGGAACTGTCATCAAAATATAAATTTTTTCAAAAAATTTTAAATTTTGTTTTGTTCATATGTACCTAAAAAGCTCTTTAATAAAGTAGTTGAGCTTTCACCACCTTTTCTTTATTCTGGAATAAAACATTATGCAAATTCTATCTAAAGGTCATATATAATTATTATTAATTAGCAAGTAGACTTAAGGCAGCTCTTAACATATATGGCAAAAACCCCTGTCCCTTTCTAAGTTGTTTTTAGAGACAGCACTTATTACAGTAACAAAAAATAAACCAGGATAAATCTCATTTTCAAAGAAAACAGAACAGAACAAAACAAAACCCCGTTTCAAAGGAACAAAATTAGAAAGCATAATGTTGTGGCTGATCAAACATTAGATTTATTCTGTTATTTATGTCTACATCCATGTGGCATAATTGCTACAATTATTAACCAGTACTGATGTACTGATGTGCTCCTATTAACTAGGGTTTACATATCTCTACAATTTTCTTAGTGTTGCTGTTCTGTTTCTCTTCACGGCACTGCAGTACATTTAGTGATCATGTCTCCATGTGTTCCTTTTGACTGTGGCGATTCCTCAAGTTTTTCATTTTGTAGAATTGCATTGGTAAATTGTCATGTGCCTTTAAAGCTTGTTAAAAACAGGGTTTAGGGGTGAGGCGGCCTCTCCTGGCTTAGACTCCAATAGTTTATTTCCAGTATTCCCAAGAATGATTTTCAAAACATCTTAGGGACAGGATAACTCCCTAACTTGAATGTTGGGCAAAGTCAATAACAAAGCAGGCCAAGAAAAAAAAAACATTGCCTTTCTAAACAACAACTGAAAGATAAAAATTTTATAACGGAGAGATGTTGCTATTGTGTAATCACGTGACATGGAAATTTTGATTTGCAACGAGGAACCAGAAGTTACCCATGGAAAGCTCATCTGTGGAGAGCAAGCTTGATCAGACGCTTCGGCTGACTTCCTCACTTTCTCCAGTCCATTTCTGCAGTCTGTTGATAATGCCTGGTTTGATAGTGCTAGTCATTCTTTCGCTAGGAAACTGGGACTGAGGAACACTTGGCTCTGCGCAGGTCTGTCTCAAGCAGAAGCTCCAGCTGATTCTGTCAACAGGACTGTTTCATAGTCTGTTTCTACTGGGGGTTCACAAGCCCCCCAGTTTGATGCTGGTTCTCTCTATCTGGTATTTGCTGTTTATTTTTATCTTTGCTTGCCATACACTTAATAAAACCATTTATTCAAATCCAAAAGCTCATACTGAACACAACTGGTAAAGTCAGCAAGAGCCACAGATGACATTTTTGTTTCTTTAGGTTATTGTGTTGTATTTTGATCACATTCTCCTCTTCTTTCAAGTCCTTCCATCACTTCTCCTGCCCCCTCCTTGCCAGCTCAGCTTTACGTTCTTTCTCAAGAAACAAATAAAATCTAATACAATAAAATCCCTCAAGAAAATAAGAAATCAGGAAAACAAAATAAAACCACATTCTGGATGAAAAAATTACTGTCAAACCTACCAAATAAAAGAAATTACAAAAACTGCGGAGTCTATAATATGTTGGTCAACTACTCCTTACCATGAGGCTTGTCCTAGAGTACTGGATATACCCATGTATATGTGACAGTTCAGTTGTTAACTTTTACCCGAACAGGTTTTCATTCATTCATTCATTCATTCATTCATTCACTTTTTAAGAGTACAACAAATTAAAATATAATCAGATAATGCAAAAACTATCACTTTAAAGTTAGACAAGAAAAACCACCAAACGGAAAACAGTCCAAGAGAAAGCAAAAGAAAGCAGAGAGCCACTCATTTGCACACTCAAGAATCCCCTAGAACACTACATTTTAAGCCACAATATATATGTTCAGGCCCATGCAGACCCATGTAGACCCATGCAGACCTATCTAGGCCCATGCAAACCCATGCAGACCCATGCAGACCCATGCAGACCCATGCAGACCCATGCAGACCCATGCAGACCCACGCAGGCCCTGTGCTTAATGCTTCAGTCTCTGTGAGTCCATGTGAGATTTGCTCATATTGACTTAGAGAACCTTGTTTTCTTGGTGTCCTCCACCCTTCTGGCTCTTAACCTCTTTCAATCTCCTCTTGAGGAATAGCCTTGAATTTACAGGAAAAGATTTTTATGAACAGAACACAGTACAGGAACTAAGGTCAACAATTAATAAATAGAACCTCACGAAGCTGAGACATTTTATGTTTCAAAGGCATAAATATTCCAAGGTTGCTGAGGAAATCTCTGGCTGAGGACACTCCCCTTTTGCAAGTTGGCTCAGGAATAGGTAAAGCAGGCTGGCCTTTGTGAACAGTGGGCTAGAAAGCTGAAAGCTTTGGAGCTGTACCAGGTGTCTCAGGCTTTGCAAATGGCTACTTGGAGAAATTATCTGATGGTTTTAACCTGGTAAGACTGGAGATATCGACTGCCTATCAAAGGCTATGAGGAATTGAGATTAGGGAAGCTATGACACAAATCATTTTAAAGAGGAGGAGGCAAAATTACAGAGCCTCTCGCAATGTTTCTGTGTTAGACATCCATCCTTGGGGATGAAGTGCATAGTCACCAAAATGTGGTCAAGAAAGCCACACATATAGAAGAGGCTTCCTGGCCAGGAAATCTATCTGACAGTCACTGCAACAGGGCCAAATTGGGATCCCCAAAACCTGGCATGGTGATGTTTGGAATGATTATAAAGAGAGTGAGGAAAAAAATACTCTGTACAGATCTGGTCTTTTCTGTGTCTCCTGAGGATGATGGAGGATGAATGTCTGCATCCAAAACTGCAAATACAAAGTTCACGAGTTAACTTCTTGCCCTCCTGTGTATCTTTCCTTCTGCCTTTTCTTTTTTATGAAGAGTGCTTACTGCTCAACGTCACTAATATCTCAGCACCCTCCTGCTACACTTAGACTCTGAGAAAACATACCACACCACACACACACACACACACTGTAATAGCTAACCGGTGAGGAAATTTGCAGTTTGCCTAGGACAGAAAAGCAAAATTATCTTGATAGTTCTTAACTTGTTACACTCACCCATAAAGATAATTTAAGTAAAAAGGACAGTAAATAGTTAAGAGAAAGATGTTTAAAAGATAGAAGGTTAAAAATATTCTAATAAAAAATTCATATAATAAAAGATAAAGAACTACAGTTTTCCAAACTAAATAAAAGATAAGAACAATATTAACAAAGCTCAAATCCAAGTCACAAGGAATTGGGTAAGTCACCTAATATTTGTAAAGAATAAAATTTATTAATGACATGTTTAATAATTAAACTTTATTAAAATCCCTGAGATGATATCAGTCTGCTCATGAGAACATTTATGAACA
This sequence comes from Mus pahari, assembly GCF_900095145.1. NCBI lineage: Eukaryota > Metazoa > Chordata > Mammalia > Rodentia > Muridae > Mus > Mus pahari. Next base: position 72,949,683 of record NC_034593.1, read on the forward strand.
CTAACCCTACCCCCAATGAAAAAGAAAAAGGAACAAAAGAATCTCTAATCAAGATAATTACTTGTATTTTCCTAACTTTATTAGGCTTCAACCATTTAGGAAAACTAATTTTTAACCAACTTGAAGTTCATTTATTTATTTCTGAGCTCTACCTGAATGTTACACAAAAGTTAAACTTACAAGACTGATAAAGCTGTCCTTCTGGTCCTCGCCCTCTAAAGTGATCCAGCTGGACCTCTATGCTAAGTTGCCTGTTCTCAATCAGAGGTGTCATGCAGTTCAGGCATTAAACTCTAACCAGTAGACAGCCTTCAAGATGGGAGTCAATAGAGACAGACATACTTCTTGTGCTTCCAACGGGATCTGCGTGGGCAGCACTAAGTCCAATCCCCTCAAAGCTCCTCTAAGCCCCTAAGAGTAACCCCTGAAGAGTCTGAACTAACCAAACATTATAAAATTTAGGCTGTGGCCATCCATAAGACCTCAATTTTCCAACAAAAAGTATAGCCCCATGTTGTAGAGAATGTTGCCAGCTTTAATTTAAAAGGAACAATTTGTCATCTTTCAATAAATGGAGGACTGGGCTCATCTGTCTAGGATTAAGTACTATTTAGAAAACAAACAACAACATCCAAAATGAATAAAAGGAGGGAGATACAAACTAATTAGAAGCACATGACTTTTTTTCAGAAGGGGATTCCAAATGTAAGTAAACCTACAAATCCATGATCTGTAGCTTCCGACAGTAAAACCATCTTCATGAGAAATGCCTTTATAGTATCATAACTACGCTTGCCTGTGCCCACCATGCAAATCATTTGTTGTACAGTCCATTTCTCTTTAGATGGCTAAACAGATTGACCTCTTTTAAAAGGTGACAAGTTGCTTCTGAAGCATCATAGACAACATAGAATAGAGAGAGAATGGTTTGGGTGACTGACAGTCCCTCTACTTTGATTTGTCTCATATCTTAGTCTGGATTATACTGTATTGAAATGAAGATCCCAGGTGGGCCAGTTTTATGACATAATATTTAGTGTGCACATTATCAACATCTTAACAAATTTTGAACTTCATATTTAAAATGGTTTTACATTTATAGAAACATTCAGAAGGTCACTGAGTTCTCATGCATCCCATGTCATCTGCTCCTATTTTAAAATGTTTGTGCAACATACCAATCATGGTATAAGTAACAGATCCAGATTTATAAACTAAGAACTGAATTTTATGGCTTATTCATAGTTTTGTCTTATTTATTCTTTGAAATGTCTATATATGCATATAAAGTATTTTGATCAAATTTACTCTCAATTTCTCAATTATTTTTTGTATCCCACCCAATTCCCCTTGGACACCTTTTTCTTTCTAGCACAGATCCCTCTTATTTCCAACCTTTAAAAAAATAAAATAAAATCTAGTATGTTTAAATAGTGTCGATTTCATGTTCATTGGTCCATAGGTATAGGGTTATTTACTGGATAATGGGTATCTTGCCAGTGGCCCCCAGCATCTAGAAACTAGCAACAATTCCTCATCCGAGGGTGTTAATAAGTATGCACCTCCTTCATCAGTACCAATGGTAAAGAGCTTGATATTGTGCCAGTAAGTTCAGCTGCTGTGAGCTCATGAGTGTAACAGTAATGTCCTCTAACAGCATTTCCCTGGGCTCTTCCTCAGTGTCTAGTACCTGCACTTTCTCTAACTGTTCTGTGATATTCCCAGAGTTTTAAATGGCAGAGTAGGAGAGATAGAAGTCCCATTTAGAGCAAACACATCAACAGTTGCTTATCTTCAGTACTCTGGCAAGTTATAACTTTTTTGCATTAATTGCTGTTTATTGACTAAATAAACTAACTTCTGTCATTAAGGTCTAGAGTCCTCATCGTCTTTGGGTAAAAAAAATCACAAATATTCAGAAGTCAGTTTGTCAATATATTCATTTATCAAAACTACAGTGGAAGGTAATCTTTAGAGCCTATGACATCCCTAGCCATGGAATTCTGATTAAGTTTACAGCAGCAATCAGGAAGTCCTCCTTGCTTCAGGTCTCAAGTTCAAGCAGAAATTGACTAGTTGTACCCATAACATTCATGCCACTGTTGTGATAGTGCAGTAGTTCTCAAGCTGTGGGCCCTATCAACCACTTGCAACCATGTTCTTAAAAAGTAGCAGGTTTCCATAAATCTTTTCATGCAACCTTAGTGTTGGTGAACTCTTCCCCACTCCCTTCTCCCCTCATCAAATCTTTTATTTCTGATATTAGCAATTTGTGTCATGCCTATTTTCATCTTCATTAGTTTGGCTAATGACTTTTAGGGTCAAATGGCTCTTTCATGGGGCCATCTAAGACCACCAAAACCCACAAATACTTGTATCATGATCCATAACAAAATCAGTTATGAGCAACAATAAAAATAAGTTTATGGTTGTAGATCTCCACAAAATGAGGACCTGTGCTAAAGGGTCACTAGTGGATCTCTACTAGTTGATCTGTCTTCTCTAACATTTCAGTATTGGAGCAAGGTCCAGAACTGGATTTGAGTATTAAGAAGAAAATGAAAGACAGATACATTTTGGAAAAAAATGAAATGCAATAATCATCATAATAGCTAAAAGTAAATACTTCTGCATTTATAAAATATTCTAGTTACTTTTATTAGCCCTGTCTTTCTTTTAAAAGTGTTTGGTTTGGAGTGTTAGTGCTATGGGAGGCCTTCATCACATATAGCTGTAAATCTCTGTGAAAGTGCTTGTCTCTAATAATGTCAGTAGACTTTAACTCACTGTCCAGTGTCATTGCAAAACTATGCTCTTCTCCTCAAACTATGACTTCCCTTTAGAAGTAAATAACATGGACTCTGTAATGAAGTCCATTTATCTATATTGTATATAGAACAAATAGCCATATCAAACTGAGTAAGAATTTTGCTTAATGTCTATTTCTTTAGGTACGGTAAGTTCCTGTGATGAGGAATTTTCTTTGATTTGTGTTAAAATTTTTATTGCGAGGTGGTAGTAGATGTTAGCAATAATAATTTTCTTAGAAGTTATGGAGGAGGAAACATCTGACTTCCTCTGTTTATAGCAGAGTTTCCTATGCCCTACATTAGAAGGCCTCAGGGTTCAGAGGTCTTTTCTTTCTCAGAAGAAAATTTTTATATCTGCCAAGTTAGATAAATCAAAAGAATAGCAAAGATGCAGAAGTGAATGGAAAAGACATTTTCTCCCTTAAATATTCTGCTCAAAAAGCAGAGATAATTTGCCTCAGGGTACCTGAGATTTCAGCATTGAAGGGCAATGGCCCAGATCTAACACGTTTGCTGTGAGTGTTCCAAGTGAGATTCAGAAATGGATGATATTACTGAAATAGAACATTAAAGGAGAATGGTAAGTGAACTTCACAAATAAAGTCACCATAAAATTTATAATAGATGCATATTTACAAACCTAGAATACCTGTGTCATCTCCACACTATGGAAACAGAGCAATGTTGACTTTGATAAGAAAAATAAGTTTTGTTACATCCAAGGTTCAAACAGATTTTTTTAAAAAAAATTATTTATTTTATTTTTTTTTATCAGATATTTTCTTTCTTGACATTTCAAATGTTATCCCCCTTCCTGAATTCCCCTCCCAAAAATACCCTACCCCTCCTTCCCCTGCTCACCAACCCACCCACCCCACTTCCTGGCCCTGACATTCCCCCACATTGGGGCATAGAGCCTTCATAGGAACAAGGGCCTCTCCTCCCACTGATGACCAACTAGGACATCCTCTGCTACATATGCAGCTGGAGCCATGAGTCCCACCATGTGTACTCTTTGGTTGGTGGTTTAGTCCCTGGGAGCTATGGGGGTAATAGTTAGTTCATATTGTTGTTCCTCCTATGGGGCTGAAAACCCCTTCAGCTCCTTGGGTCCTTTCTCTAGCTCCTTCATTGGAGACCCTGTCTCAGTACAGTGGATGGCTGTGAGCATCCACTTCTGTATTTGTCAGGCACTGGCAGAGCCTCTCAGGAGACAGCTATATCAGGCTCCTGTCTGCAAGCACTTGTTGGCATCCACAACAGTGTCTGGGTTTGGTGATTGTATATGGGATGGATTCCCTGGGGGGGTAGTATCTGGATGGTCATTTCTTTAGTCTCTGCTCCACACTTTGTCTCTGTAACTCCTCCCATGGGTGTTTTGTTCCCCTTCTAAGAAGGATCGACTTTTTTTTTTTTTTTAAAGGAATTACCTTATTTCCAAGTGTGAGCTTTACTTCCTCTACCATAAAAGGAATATGAGGTTCATGTATAAATGACTGATTATTACTCTGGGGCAGAGAACAAAGACAACCGCAAGAAACCAAACCTGGGGGTTCACAGCTGAGGAAAAAATATCACAAGCTCAGTTTCCCTGAGTTGCAGTGAGTTCAAGCTCATGCTAGGTAATACAGTGTCTCAAAATTAAAACAAATAACAAGAAACACATGAAAAGGACTGTTGATATAAATTTTGTAATATGAATAAGACTTTGGTTTAATACTCAGGACTGCTGAAAAACAGACAATGACCACAATAAACAAATAAGTAAACCTAACATTGGACCACGTCAATATGTCTAACAATGATAAACAACACAGAAATCATGTATAGAAGTATCAAAAGAACTACTTTTTTTTTTTTTAACTTTCCGGAGGATGGAGATATGGCTCAGCAGTTAAGAGCATTGGCTGTTCTTCTGGAAGACATGAGTTGGTTTGCAGAGCCCATGTAAGGATGCTTGTAACCTTCTGAAACTCCAGGCAAGGGACTGACATTCCCTTTCAGCCTCCTCAAGTACCTGCACCTTGTGAGATACACAAAGAGACATGCATGCATGAGCATCTACACACATGCATGAACACACACACACACACACACACACACACATACACACACACACACACAGATAACATATTTTGTTTAAGAAGTCAGTTTTTCAAAGCTGAAAACTTTAAGAAGTGGCAAAATATAATATTGGATTATAATCTAAACTTGAAAATAAATATCTATGAGTTCATATTGACCAAACTAACTAATTAAACAAGCAAGTGGTTTAATGTAGATAGATATCCATATAGAATAATCTTAAATAATCAGTGTAGATTATTCACATCAAGAATTGTAGGGTCTCCCCACTCCTAAGCTGGACATTGCTCAGAGTCTTTCTCACAGAGAGTGAGCTATACGAGGGGAAATGGGATTCTTTACCAGAAGCCTGGAAGTTAGCTCTTAGCCAAGAATAAGCAAAGGATGGTATAACAGTCCTCATTCTAATGAGCATGTTTGGTTTGATGGGAAAGACATTATCCCTGTGTGGCCTCCACCAAATACTGCAACACTGTAACTTTCAAAAAACTCCCAGAAGAACACACTGTGGAACAGTGAACCATGAACTAATATCTTCTCGGGACTGAGAAGGTGAGCAGGTTTGGAGGAAGCCACTTATAGGCAAGATGGCCCAGAAGAAGTATGAGAGGAAATAGGATATGACTATGGATATCATCCTTCAACACTGAAAAGACTTTGGTCAAAGACATTGTAAGGAATTAAGACCATATGTTGATCTTAGTTATTTTTCTCTTGCCATGACAAAAATATTGTGACAAAGGCAACTAATTAAAGAAAGCATTTAATCTGTGGCTCAGGCTTCTATAGGTTAGAGATCATCTCCATCATAGAAGATTGCATGGCAGCAGGCAGGCATGCGTTGCATTGGAGCAGTCCCTGAGAGTTTACACCAGATACAAAAGAGAAGGCAGAGAGATAACTAACTGAAGATGTTTGGTTTTTTTGGAATTTCAAAGTTCTCTCCCACAATACACATATTTGAACAAAGCCACACATCCTAATCCTTCCCAAGAAGTTCCACCAACTAAGAACCAAGCATCCAAACATATGGACCTGTGGGGGTCATTCTCACTTAAACTACTACAATGACAATTAAGCATAGTCCTTCCCATTTTAAGTTCCCACCTCAGTGTAAACTGGAGCTCATTTACTCATTTGCTTTAAAAATAACAGAAATCCCTGGAGGTCTTGGAAGTTTCTCTGTCCTGATCATAACCACCAACCTCCAAACTCTTCTAAGAAGGGACTGCACCCTGAAAGAAGCAGAGAAGTGTGGGAGCCCAGGCTCCACCCTTGGCAGATCCTCTGTGGAGATGAAAGCTGTGACTTCTAATCTGTCACTGTCCACGCTTAGTACAGAATGTGCCATAGTCCTATTCCCACACACCAAATGTATTTTGAGCACTTATTTTGTGTCTTCACTGCTAGGCAGCTAGAAGGACAGTACTAGGTAAAATACCTTACTTTTTCTGTCCCTTTTCACAGTGAGAAAGGTAACAGCTAAATATATGATGAGTATACAACTTGACATTGACTGAAGATCTGTAATCAATGAAAAGACAAGCCTCAGAACAAATATGTGAGAGACTGGCTAGATTATGTTAGTCTGAGAGGACTCATCTAAGTGGGGATGATATCATTTTATGCTTGGAGTCCAGGACTGAGTAAAGAAGTGACAGCAAGAGCTTAGTACAGTGTGTGCTCCTCTGCTTCTTGACCAGCAAAGTCAGATGTCATTTGATCAGGGAGCGATCTTCTGCTCCCACTGACTGCAATGCCTTCACCCCTGTGGTGGAATGTACCCCAAAACAGGACTCTAGAATGAACCCTTCTTCCCTTACATTGCTTCTTGTCAAGTATTTTGTCACAGCTGTGAGAAAAATAATGAACACAATGATTTTTTTTTAAGCCTCAAGTTTTGGGGGAAAGAAAACACTGAGAAGCCTGAGGGATGTTTCAAGTCAAATTTAGTCTCTGCGTGTTGGGGGGCAGTGATGACATCAAATGATGGGCCAACATCAGTGAGGCTGAAGCTAAGTTTGAGGGTGTAGATGAGAATGGAGGGCATGCTGAAGATGAGGAAAAGTTTCTGGAAAAAGGAAGCTACAGTTGCACAGCCCTGAGCAGAGAGGAAAGAATGTACTTAGGATCTAAAAGTGGATAAACATGGATGAAGCAGAGAGGCAAAGGGCCTTGCAAAGGAACCGACCATCCCTGAAGATGTTTTGCTTTAAAGATACAGAAATCCCTGGAGGTCCCTCTGTCCTGATCGCAGTCACCAATCTCCAAAGACTTCTAAGAAGGGACTGCACCCTGAAAGAAGCGGAGAAGCGTGGGAGCCCAGGCTCTGTCCTTGGCAGATCCTCTGTGGAAATGAAAGCTGTGACTTCTAATCTGTCACTGTCCACGCCTAGTACAGAATGTGCCATAGCCCTATTCCCACAGAGCCGCCTCTCCTAAGGACACATGAGAATATAAGGCAGTGCAGAACTGACAGAGCTCTAGTGATCCTGGCCTGTGTGTCATTTCTCTCTCAAGTTCAAGAAAACATTCAAAATATAAACAAGAGTGACACTGGTGTGGGGTGACCCATAACCTTGAGTCTATTCTGTTTTCAAGGAAATCTTGTATAAACTTCAGTGTCTTCTGAATATCATGACATTTTGAACAAATCCCACAACTCAATTTCAACAAAATAGAATGAAAAGCTTCCTTTTTATTTGATCCACTCACTTTTAATGAGAGGAATCCAGGGCATAGTGATTCTACGATGAACAAGATGAACAATCAAAGACATTTTTTCAGAACAGTTGACACAAAAGTGACAATTTTGAATGACAATATTATCAATCAAATAATTAAAATCAAAATTCCCAAACATAGTTATTCATGTTGTATGCAACACAAGCCCAGTAGTATTAGTCACATAGACTGTTTACTTGTTGTGCAGTTTAATCTCATAATCATTTGTATCTCATCAGGTTTATGGTTGCCTGGTGACATCTTAATAACATGTCATAGAATACCCTGGGAAGACATCAAGTCTTAGGTTTCTAGTTCTTTGGGGAGAACACACATTTTCCACGACCAAGATACTTGGGTGATGGGAATCAGATATTATGTACTCTCTGGTACTTGCCAACATGACACAGCTTTGGCATGCCTCACTTTAATTACTGTGTGAGAAGTGCGGTTAGTTAGAGAACCGGCCCCAGCGTGCCGAGGCTTCCTTGGGGCAGAACAATTTCTAGAGTGGAATCTGATAAGTTCCCCCTCAGTTGCTAAAAAGTGGTCAATTTGCTTTACCCATTTTGCCAATGGAAGAAGTAAATAGATGAACAAATATTAAAGTTAGAGTTAATAGTCTATTGTTAGTGATTACTGTGTGTGTTGGGAGCCATGGAGAATTTCCACATGTGCAGCTGAACTATCTACAAAGAAGCATATGAAATGTTACTTCATATGGAAAGCGCAATTGAAACTAGTGTTCTTGGATGGTTGTTTACAAGAGCTTCAATTTTGAGATCTCAAATTATAACATCATAAGCCATGAGATATTATCATATTTTCTACTGTACCTAAAAATTATTCTAGCTAAAAATCATGCCATCTGCTCAGCTCTGTACAATGCAATAAAGTCACAGAGGCCCCAGCCAGGAGTGCTCACTGAACAATGTCACCAAACAAGCTTGTCTTAAACACCAAGCCTTTGCTGAAAGCAAAGATGACTGAAGTGAATCTACTGAAGGTTTCACTTGAAAGGGTACAGTTGTAAACTTTGGCCCAACAGATGGAATGTGGAAGAGGAGCAGCTGCTTACTGACATCCAGTTTCCCATAGTAAATGTTTTCACTCCATTAAGACATATTCTTCAAGGCTGGGAAGATACATCATATATCCTTTCCCCACCCCAGAACGTCTTTCTCTGTAATTTTGTGACTCTACAGTGAAATTAGTGAAGATATATTTCCAAGACTCTAAAATGATATAAAAAAGAGGAACATGCCTTTCACTCAGAGCCAAAGGATGTGTTCCAGAAGAGTAATGATTGCTTTCAAAATTAGGATATTATAAATGTCCAACTTGTTATGGAATCACAAACCACAGTGAGGATATTAGCAGAAATATTAAATAAACAGGTTTTAGTCAGTAAGTGATGAAGCAGTTGCCTTGGGATTTAAACCAGCCCACTCTCACCTCTCCACATTAATGATGGATGAAAAAATAACCTCCATGTTAACTGAACAAGGAACACTTGGCATTTAAGAGTTGGCAAGTGTTGCATGTCCTTGGAATGTCAGTGAGGTGACTGCCAGAATCATGGCCATGATTGACTATTCCATAAGAAGTGTCAATACATGAGGATAAAAAGGCAGCTGCCTGAATGCTTTAGTATTTTGGTTATAAACTAATTTATAAAAGACTTTTATATCAAAGATACAGTCGCCATTCAACATATATCTACAATACATAAAAGGAAATAAAATGCATGTGACTTTTGGTATTTGTTACCTATACATGGTTTGGGGCCCAGGAAGGAAAATGAGTTTGCCTTTCTAGAAACAGGGTTATTAGCCAAAAGTAGTTTCTTGAAGTGTTTTGTTCAGAAAGATGGTGAGGACATAGTGATGAAATATTTATGAAAATGTTTGATAGGTTGTGGAGACTTGGGATGGAAGTAGCCAACAACTGTTTAAGTCAGTCAGCTTTGCAACACTGTCGCAAATGCTATAGATGAGCAACTTATAAAGAGGAAAAGTTTCCACAGGTTCACAGTTTTGGAGACCAGTTCACATAGATGGTTTAGGGCCTATTCAAGATGAAACACTGAGTGGAAGAAGCTGTTCTCCATAGCTATCATGCTGAGAGGAAAGAGAGACAGAGACAGACAGAGAGACAGAGGCAGAGAGAGACAGAAAGAGACAGATATGGCACAGAGAAATAGAATCAGAGGGAGAGAGAGGCAGAGAGACAGAGAAAGATAGAGACAGGAGAAACAGAAGGAAAGAGAGAGACAGAGAGCCCATTCCCAAGGTTCCATTAGTCTCTTCAAGGACACTACAGTGGCTTATTTCCTTTCTGTAAACCCATCTTCTATGTCTCCCATGACCTCTCAATGGCCACTATGGCTGGGAACCAAGCCTTCAATTGGACCTTGAGGACATTTACCAAACCATAGCATGCTCATCTACATAATAGTATTCCCATGTCTAGTAGCAGAAATTAGCTGAAAGACCAAAATGGATTCGATTATTTATATAACCCTAAGTATCTATTAAAATTCTTAATTCTTCAGGTTTTATCACCAGAACCTGAAGAAATTCAAATAAATATGTAAGCAAACCTTTTTTCTTTCTTTCAGTCATTACTAGTATGTAGTGTTCTCACATTTTTGACACACTTTCAGATACATGAAAATAAAATGAAGGACTGATATAGTTAACAGAAATAATGAGTTCTCTGAATATGCACAAACACACACACACACACACACACACACACACACAGTTTTTTTTTTGTTTGTTTGTTTTTTACAAACTCCTTGGAGTGTGGATATGAACATGAGCTGAGATTTCTGAGAATTCAAATGTACAATGAAAATGATGCTGCCATTTAGCTGGACAGTTCCGGATGTTTGGAAAGAATGCATTATCTGTGGGTTGGGAGTCTATGTTATAGGTAGCAGATACCTTGGCTTTGCCTACAAACCCAGAAACTCCTACTGGTGGCCCTGGACAAGTCTTCTGGGACTCATTTTTAATAAAAATATGAGAAGACTGTCAACTGAAAGAGCTTTAGGAGAACTTGCTGAAACTTTGATGCTGTAAGCAGTCTCCTAATGTGTTCATAACAAAAATGCCTAAGTGGATGGAAAAGCCAGTGCCTTGCTGATCACCAAGATGGAGGTCAGCAAAGACCAACTTAGACCCAACTCTCAGATCATATCCAGTGAACAGGGTGAAAACCACTAGTCTTTCTCAAAATGGCTTTCATGCAGCCTCCGATTTCCATAGGCTTCTCCTTTTTAAAAAAGACTCTACCCTTAGCTGAGAGCTGGTCTTCAAAGGGAGAATGAGTCATGTCAGAAATGTCAAATTTATTTTGTGAGACTTGGCAAGAGAGTTTGCATTTTCTCCCTATTTTATGAGATCTCAAAATAGTTTTAGGAATTCCCCCACTAGACTGAGTATTGTAATAGTAACATAGTTTTAAAGCTCTTAACAGCTCCCAACAGCTCTTGTCTAGGATCTGCAGCTTTTGGTGTGAACTTCCTGAGTAGATAATGAAGCCACTGTGCCTCTGCTTTGTACATGAATGAGTCAACATGTTAACTGGGCATTTCCCAAGAGTCATGGTTGTCTTGGGTCAAACTGAGACCTAAACCCAAGTACCTGAGTCACTCCTTAATTGCTTTCTTGGGCACTTGATGTTGAGTGCTGGGGAAGGTCTCAGGGATGTCAACCTTTAGTCTGCTTCAGAAACAAATGTCTGCCTCCTGAGAATAATGTTTGTAGGTACATGTGGATTTTTTAAACTTACAAGTTAATAAAAAGATCACAGACCAAAGCTAACTAGACCCAAAGTTTATACAAGTACAGTTAGAATAGGCTTTTAGAATGGAAACTGTGGAGCCTCCCATTATATTTGTAATTTTAGCATAAATTATATTTATGCATTTATCCACCACAAAAGTCAAATATCCATGACACAAACTAGGAAAATAATTGACTTTATGTCCTTTCTCATAATGTGTGTCCATTACCTGAATCAGTACTTCCTCATCCCTTGTTATTTATCTTTTCTTGTTATTTTACTCATACCAAACTCTACTCACACATATAAAACTGTTCTTAATGATGGCTACAGATTATCTTTCTAAGGGAAAAAGTTTGTGTGCTGTGATGCATAATCTTTCTATCCTTCCTCCCTTTGTGTCATATCCTGGAAGACAACAACATCTGGAGGGTGTCCATTTGTATTAATATAACAAAAACTTTTACTCTTGGGAACCTTACAACAAAAGAGGTTTATGTAATACACAGCTTTCTTTTTGGAAAGCATAAAGGTTGAACTGCTAAACCCATGGGAATGGCTTCCTAGCTCACATAAAAACAGATAGTATCACATCAGCTTAGAATGCTCAATTCCAGTCTTTAGCTGTACTGAGGTGTGTTATAGGACTGATCCTAGCACTTTTACTTTCAGTTTATGGTGCCTCTCCTTTTGCTATAAACCTTATTTCCAATGTCTCTTTCTATCCATTTTGTGATATACCCTGTGCTTTGGTCTACATCAGGCCCTTTGATTTGTCTCATGATAATGTGAATAGAAGTTGCCTATGTTAATTCTAATGTTAGCTCTAAAAGTAGGTGATATATATATATATATATATATATATATATATATATATATATATATATATATTCACCATCCTCATTATGCAATTGCCCCGGAGGGAAGATGTGAGGCAGAGATGCCTGTGAGACACCTGTGACTGATGCACATTGACACTTGTGCCAGGTCAAACTAATAGTTGGAGAGCTCTGAGACTTAGAGATCTTTTCTGTTATTTCAACAAGTTTCAACTTAATTTCACTCTCATATCCTGGAAAACCTTCTCTGTTTTGACCAGCTAGTACTGTCCCTCTGGTTCCTACTCATGTCTCTTCCTGGGTGATCTTAGATCGTTTACTCTTCTGCTATTTTTTCTTGTGAACATGAATATCACTATGTAACTGTGTCAAAGTAATCAAGGAAAAAGAGACATGAAAGGGAAGCAACCAAGAATGAGTCAGTGCTCTTGGCACCAAATGCTGTGGAGCCTCCAGATCCTGTGAGCGGTAATTACGCTAGGACATTTCCTTTGTAATGGTGACAGATGGAACACTGAAGGAAATCCTACTACTGCTCTGTCGCATGCAATGATCCCACTTTCTGTCATCACGCCACCCAACACTTATATAGATCTCCATGAAGTTTTCATTGCAAACTGCAGCCAAGATTACTCTTTTGCTCTATGTGTGTCCCAATTACATTTGATTTCCTGGCAGGTGTACTCAGTTGTATTGGTTACAAAGGACTGTTCCCTTTAGGATCTCAACTGAGTGCTAGTAAGCAGATCACCCACTCAATTGAAAAATCATCCTTACTCAGGTCTATTTCTTTACATTATAATATGTTTTATTTTGTTGAGTTTTTATGGTGCCAGAAATTAAACCTAAGACATGAGGGACGGTGAGTAAATGCTCTACCACTGAACCACACCCCAGGTCTATAATGTGTACCTTAAAAAATGCTTAAAATAAAATTTTGGTCTACCATTATGACAATCTTAGTTCTAAATTAAAACCCCACAATACTTTTCGAATCATGGTTTGTGATGCATTACTAACTTGGTTTTCCCAAGTTTTCGTTTACAGCCTATAGCTTCTTCTTGCTATTAGATTTATTTGCGTATTTTCAACCATGTTTTCTCTCTTCTCTTCAGTTTCCTATACCCTACTTAAATGTATACACAGGGGCTTACCTACATATACACAGAAGCATGTACAAACTTTACTCCAGGACACTAGCATGCTCCTGTAGGGGAAAAATATTAAAGTAAATGTTCTAGAGTCTTTTTGGGTATACATATTGTATGTATACTTATTTTCTGTATATTGATATATTTTGACACCACAGAAACCTTTCTGACTGGATGACACGGGTCTGATCAGTGCTTCTTAATCCTAAGAAAGCATCAAGGGCCTAGTGGGAGAGGGTTAATTGTCTAGAGACAGACTCTGCACTTCAGACTCCCAGGAGGCAATCTTCCTGTGCCTTAGGAACTTGGAACGTCACCGAGGAATGTCTACTTACTCAGAGCCCACTGAAGTCATTCAGAGGAGTCTCAGATGCTGTCCTTTGAATTACTCTTTCCTCTGTGAAGAAACTCAAGGAAATGTCTTGGTCTAATGCTTTCCCTGGATGTTATCACTTCATCTTTCTTCCTCTCTCCCTCTGCCTTTCATCCTTATTTCTTCTCTGTACTCCCCTTCATTTATTTCATCTTCCTGTTTTTCTTTTCTTCACCTCTCTGCCTCTTCCTTCCTTTCTTTCTTTATTAAAGAACCTATTTCTTATATTCTTTCCAACCTCCTTTGCTGGGGACAGCATACAATGACAGAGACTGCCTACATGGAGACATCTCAGAAGCCCACAGCAGATCCTTGTAGAAAAGGATGGCATCTGGGATCCTGAGAAACAGGAGACACATCCCTCCAGGGGACCAACCATCTGAAATAAGGGACTTCCTGCAGTAGGCCTGGATGAAGACATCTTAGTAGCCTGTGGCAGCTCTTGATAAAAAGCAGTTGTTCCCATTTCTCCTAACCTTAGCCCTGGACAATGGCTGTATAGATTGCATTTGTGCGTGTCTGCGTTTCAGTTGGCTTTGGTGTGCATAATTATTCTATTATGTATGACTTTCTTCTTTCTTCTTCTGCTCTGGAGAATTCTTTGAATTTAGATGTTCCTTGATGTAATGATTTTTAAACAATTAGAAACTGAGGAATGTGGCACAGCATGGCACAGTACTAATGGCCCAGGTACATGCTGTGTGTTCTCATCTTGGAAACGATGTAATGACTGCACAATGGTAGTTCCAGATTAATGCTTGACTTGCAAAGAAAGTTTGAAGAAATTATTAGAAAATGAAATAGAGTCAACATTGGGACCATAAGAAAGGAAAAAAATATTGAAGGTTATGAAATAAGTTTTGCACAACACTTGAGAGTGGTTCCTAGATAAGCAAGTATAGAATATGTAAAATCTTATACTAGTAACACTAAGTCAAAACATTGGTACTCTTAGGAGAGTCATTGTGTGCAGAAACAGAAAGCTAGTAGAACTATTGAGTTAAGGGTTAACTTGATTCTTTCTGGCTACTGCCCTGCAGCTTTGCCCATGTCATTTATCATTAGAGCTTCACAAGAAAATGCAAATAGCTGCTCTTGGAGCTCTGAGCTCTGAAGTGTGAGTCAAAAGTTAAAGTTTAAATAATGATAAGTTTGCAATTTTTATTACTTCAGCTATAGACCTGGGACTAGGGAAGCTTGACATTTTGGGGACAATTGTAATTCTTGATTCTTTGTGGGACATGGTTATTCTTTAATTTTATTTGGCAATGATTATACAATGTCTTTTTTTTAACCTGCTTTGGAGTATCAATAAAAGACTGGGGCAAGAGAAAGGCAAGCATAATGAGCATGTGACGAGCAAGTGAGAGAGCGATTACAGAGAGCATGAGAAGGGCATGTGAAGAGTGAGTGAAGAGAGGCTGTGAACTATGTATGGAGAGTGTGTGTATGAGTGAAAGCAGAGTTCATTTGGTGTGTGTGAGATGTATGTGAAGAGTGTAAGAGTGAAAGGGGAATACACAGAGGTGTGTATGAGTGTGGGAGTTTGAGAAAAAAAGCACACAGGAGAAAATCAGTGTGCAGGACTATGTAGAGTGTGTGCAGCCTCAAGCTGTGATGGAGCGAAGGAGAGAGAAAGAGAGCAGAGAATGAGAGAGAAGAGAAACTTTTAGCCTTGAAAAATTATCTGGCAGTTTATACCCAAAAAAATTGTCTGTGTATATTTGTTACGTGGCTTCCAGATCTGCGTGCTTCCAGTTGAGAACTCTGATCCTGTGTCGAGGCTGGACCCTGACACTCTTTGGTCCGACCATTGTTGGCACTAAAATTGTAATCTATGGCAAACCCAAGGCAGAGTAACCAACAACTTTTTTTTTTCCTTTTTTCCTTTTTTTGTCTTTTGTTTTTGTTTTTGTTTGTTTGTTTATTTGTTTTAAGGCCAACTCATTCAGATGAATCACATACCTGACACTGCTAAAGTGGCCAAGCCTCTGAGAACAGATCAGTCATAGGCCTAGGGGAAAACTTACTACTATATTTCTGCTAAAGAATCACAGCAATCCAAAGGCCCCTAGTGGTGAATTGCTGTACCCACAGAGCAGAGTATGGCTCAACTCTCATCAGAGAAGCTTCTTTTTGTAGCATATGGTAATTAACAAGGAGATCCACACTGAAAAATGTGCAGAGAGTGAGAGAGGTTGGAGCAATCATTCCTGAATGGGACGTCTTTATAAAAGCCCTGCCTTCAAGGCTCAGAAATACAAGAGAAAGAGGAGACAAAAAGACTTTAAGACCAAAAAGTAGTGATGTCATTAAAAAGCAGTGTCATCTCAACACAACAGAAAGGATGCACATGAGAACTCAGGGACTATAACAGCATACTCAATGTCTGCACACATTCAGACAAGACAAATCCTTAGCGTAGAGGAGGGGTGAATGAAATCCTTATCTGTAACCGAAAAGCTGTTTGCAACTTGTACACAGTGGGGAAGGGAAACAAGTTTTCTCCAACAGAGGGAAACAAAGTGTATCAAACGCACTCTAAGGCAGAGCCTGTGCCCAGGAGTAGTGGGTCAACACAAAACAAACTTCATGGTTTTCGTTTGTGCCTCATGTTTGTTTTGTTATGTTTTGTTTTGGCTTCATATGCTATTTATTATTATTTTATTTTTATTTGTTTTTCTGCCCTGGTTTTAGTGTTATGTTATTGGGTTTGTTCTGCTTTGTTTCTTGGAGACAAAGAAAAAAAATCACGAAGTTGGGTAGATAGGGAAGTGGAAAGTATTTAAGAAGGAGCTGGGGGAAGAGGCAGAAATATAATATAAATGTATTGCATAAAGCTTTCAATTAAATTTCTAATAACTAGCTGAGTTTGAGATAACAGGAACTCATCGACATGGAAACATCCAAGTCAGTGAAGATAAAGCAATAACACAAAGGACCGACCAGCTTCCCATCTCTTGCCATGTTCTTGTCTGCCACGATGGATCATACTCCTCTGGAACTGTAAGACCAATTAAACCCCTTTTCTCTTAAGCTGACAAATTTAGACGACTTCCCCAAGTGCAGATCAGAAGTCATGCTCACTCAGTTGCTATTGTGTTCCTGATAGTGGGGAAGGAAGCGCCTCTTGCATGGGCTGTTGTAAAGGATGAAAATTATACTTCCATATAATCTATCTCTAACTCTGAAAGGCTCAATCTTTGAAATGTCCCTCTTCACCAATAGTATTAACCACTGAATCCCTCCAGGTACTTTCAATTTCCTTAATATATTTCTCCTTAGAATTTATCAAAATCCTAAGAGACTTTTAGGACAAGCCATAGATATGAGGCGATTCTTGTGTTTGAAGAGGGGTAGAGAGAAATATTTTTGGCTGAAATAAAGTTGAGAAATGCCCATTTGAACAAATTCGTAAGCCCTTAGTAAGTCAGTAGCATTTCGAAACTGCATATAATTATATAAGGATGTCCCCTACAGCCCATCCCTTGCACTAGGGAGATTTTATGTCACCTGAGTTTCCAATTGACCCCACATAGAAAATGCTGACAAAGACGCAGGGAAGCTGCAGTCCAGTGAAGTTTCTGGTAGATCTGTCATCCATCCTTCCATGCTCCACTGTAGGAAATTATTTTTCCGGTGATAGGAATCAAATCCAGAGCCTTACTTGCACTTGCCTAGCAATGTACCACTGGGCTCTGATCCTAGCCCTGAAGATGTTGTTGAAAATATCCATGGTACTGTTCCTCCAGCAATGACATAAGCAACTTAAAGCAAGACTAAAATTTGTCCCATATGGCAATTGTCTACTTTCTCCTCTTTTTCCACCCAAGCCTCTTCTTGATTTTCTATCCAAAGTATCACAGATATATTAATTTCTTTGTTTCATTCTTGATTCAGAAAAAGTAATCAGTACTCTAAACTCTTATATTT
The DNA here is from genome assembly GCF_900095145.1 of Mus pahari. Taxonomy (NCBI): domain Eukaryota; kingdom Metazoa; phylum Chordata; class Mammalia; order Rodentia; family Muridae; genus Mus; species Mus pahari. The sequence continues at coordinate 72,967,390 of NC_034593.1, forward strand.
CTTTCTGGGGCATGAAGAAAAAAGAAAACATTATGTTTAGCCCATCCCAACTTCCCACCCAAAACTTCTATAATTATAAGGTTTGTCTGTACTTTTGAAGGAAACCTATATAAAGTTTCCTAGCATTCTTTTGTGTATTGCTATGTACTGAAGAAGAAAGGAACAAAATGTGTTTTCTAACTCTTTTGATAATATCTCCCTTGTGGTTTCTTTGTGTTTTTTTTCCCCTAACTTCTCAAGACAGAAATATTTTTTCAATCCTAGTGTAGCAGAGCTGGAGCTTCACCAATAAGAATAGAAGTCAAATCTTAGGTTGCAATTTATAATTATTTTCTCACCTAAAAAGGAAGTAGAACCCAATTATTGGCCTTTCATCAAGTTCACTGGCACAAAGACTGAGTTAACCACAGTTAGGGTATTGTTAACATGACAATTTGTTTGGAATTAGGCTGTGGGAAAGAGGAGTTTCTACCAAAAGTTAAGCCAAGTTAAACAGACAAGGGAAAAAATACTGTTATTCCCTTTAATCCAAGTCTGGGTTAAAGGGTTGATTATGTGGGAAGATGGCAAAGGGTCAGAAATGCAAAACTCATGGAATCTGGCTGCTTGACAAAGGCCTAAATATAACTTATGGCTTCAAGTGCTTTTTCGTATTTTGTTCCATCAATTTGGGAATTCTGCTACAGATTGCTATCAAAACCCAAAGGAAGTTATTTATTCTTTTTTATAAAGGGCTTAGACACTTACAAAGTAAGTAAAAAATCACTAAAGTACATAACATATCATAAATGTTTGTGTGATTTTGCACATGTTGCACCTTATCAGTGAAATGGGTATGTGTTGTGTGGTCTTGAGACAAAGGATCTCATTGTGTAGTTCAGGCTAGCAGTAAACTAGAGATCCTCCTGACTCGGTGTCTAGGACAAGGACAGAACTTGTTTCTGTAAGCTGCTGAACCCAAGCTGGGAGGACTGACTGCACTATCTCAGATCAAGGCTCAGATTGATGGCATTGCTGTGCCATTGTATGCATTCAGCTGCGCACTATGGCTTGCTTTGGCACAGTCATGGTATTACACCCACATTGTGTTATGATTCTCTATGTTTATCAGTATGATTATTAGAGCATTGTTCTTCACATGGACTGAATTTCTTATTGATGAAGAGATGCTTCTTCTTGTCCAGGAACCATGATTCTGTTATGTTCATTTGATCTTTATGTTCTTTTGGTTGCACTTTTAAAATTTAAATGAAAGTTTCTAAACCCACCATTTCCTCTTTTGTCTGTACTTCCCAGCTCAATGTGTAATACCTGCCCTGATTTAAATCTATTTCAAATTCACAGTACTTTTGATTAGAAATAAGTTTTTCCAGAGCTCATTTTATCCTGCTTGAGGGCATTCAGAAGAGTTCTAGACAGCTTTCCCATTCTTTTGAATGTGTTTTCTCATTAAGCAGAGACTGCCTTCCAAAAGCTAGAGAGAGGAACACCAGTGGCAGTGGAGGAGCTCAGAGTCCAGGTCTGAATTTAATAACAATGTTCCTTTGCCTTTTTCCTTCACTAAAATGATCTTCTTCAGTGTGCCATGTAGTTTTTGTTCCAGAATAAGTGAAAAAAATATTCATGATATATTTTCATTCTGTCTGTGATTATATAGGAAATTGGAGAGTTGGCATGCTTGTCATTCTATAAACAGAGAACTATGAAAAGTAATTGCATTGTTTATTTGTACAAATCATTTACATTCCCCTGTGTATAGAATTTTGAAGGCAATCAGAAAAATAACACGCTGTCTCTTCTTTCAGCCCCTGATAGTCTGGCCTATCTTTATTTTTTTGAAACCACCATTGAAAACAGGGGAAGGTGGAGATGCTGTCAATCTCTATAAAGCAATTGTCTGGAATCACTGGTCATCCAGAGTGGATCCTTTGCCTTTTTAATGATGAACGCTTTGTCCAAGTGGGGAATTGAAAGGGAAGGGAAGGCTAGAAGGAGGCTGCGAGGACAGCAGAAGAAACAGAGAGGAAAGGAAGCCACATTCTGAAAAAGAAATCTAAAAAGCAGAACAAGGAAGCAATATTAGTAAGCAGGGCAAGAAAGAGTGAACTTACTCAAAAGAGGAAGTAAAGGGGCAGAAAGAAACCATGAGGAGATGGAATCAGTTAGGTCTGGGTATCTCCCAGCAGTCTATGTGTCTAGCACTTGGTTACCTGGACATGATGTTATTAAGAAACATTGATTATGGATCCTTTAATAGGTAGGGTCTAATGAGAGGCCTAATTTTGGGGAATATATTTTGGTAAGACCCATCTAATGTTCTACTGATACTTTACTCAAACTGATAAAAAAAAATCCATAAAATTTTAATTGGGAAGAGAAATTCTGATGTTGGACAGGGTCATGCCAAAATAACACAAAAGAAACAAACAAACACATAGTGCTATGTTTGGCTTGCCATAGATCTGGAACAAATTCAAGGGATAAGTGACTGTGACCTAGATTGGTAGTAAAGCTGCCAGTAGATTTCTCCAGTAATTCTATTTACTCTGTGGTACTCTTTCGCTTAATGGTACATGTGGGAAATGACTCTGGAGACTGCTAGGCAGACAGAATGCTCTGTAATATAATGCATCAGTGGGGAGGTAAGACCTGGGATGTATGTCACAGGGCTGACTGACAGACAAAGGGAAGGGGTAGGACACGGGATGGAAAACATAGAGTCTATCAAGTCTGTCTGCATTAGTATGTGTGATCATTATAATCCCTTGACTCTCTTGTGACCTTGACCAGGAGAGTTCCATGATAAGGCTAGCGAAGCTTGGCCCCTAAATGACCTTATCCATTTTCCTCTCTATTAGCTATTGGGCATGACTTTGCTGAGATGGGTACTATAGTAACACTTGTAAGCTTTGTCATTAGGCATATAAAAACACACACCTTCTCAATTCTGTTCCACAGAAATTGGCAGAGCCAGGCACTCTTCCGGCTGCATATGATCATGATAATAGTGCAGGCCTGCATTATTACAGAGGCCTGCACTTTTCATTAAAAGCTGGGAAGGTCCAAAACAACCAACTCTGTTGTCTCCACTCTCTAGTTATTTTATCAGAAGCATGAACATACTTCATAGTCAAAGCCACTGTTTCTTCTCATACACAATGAGAGATTTGAAAATAACTCTCAGAGTGATTGTGCAAGGTTTCCTTGGGGTTCCAGTGAACAGGGACAAGTCAGGTGACTCAGAACTGAGAAGTGGATACATGATATTCCAGCACAATAAATGCCATGTACATACATAGTGTGCGCAGACATTAAGGAGAAAGTGCTTACTTAAGGAAGGCCTGCCCCATAAAACCAGTTAGCCATCCATTCTAGGAAGCCAAGCAAACAGGCATGGAATGGTGATAAAAGAAAGGAGATTTTAAAACATGATCACTCCAAGGACAAAGGGCCAATGACTGAAGTTTATCTTTCAGTATTTATAGCAGTCTCTGAGTAAACAGAGAAAGGAAGGCAATCACTGGGAGTTTTGATTCAAGACAGGATAGTACTGCCATGGTCTGATTGCTCATTACCTCGGTTCATTATTTCTGAACCAGCTGTGCACAGCCATTTGGCTGCCTATGAGATCTCTGCTGCATAGATGACAATTTTGGGACCATTGTCTTAAGATGTTTATCAATGAGGCTTACGTTCCAAGGATCAAAGGCAACTGTGACAAACATTTGGGAAATCTCAGACACAAGGAAAGAGTCAGAAACATGATGGAATGAGTAATGACTGGGTGACTGGGTGCCCTTGTTATACAGATACAGCTATACATATCATACCTTATACACATGTAGATATATACTTAAATATTCTTGACTGAATGTTGATCTGTCAGCTCCTTTGTTCTCTTTCCACTTGCTGGCAATCAGATTTCATATGGGAGTTAATTTGATTTAATGTTGAAATATTTGTTCCTTGAACCTGAACCCCTTGGCCCTAAGTCCTAATAGTGAAAATCCTTTATCCTCTCAGTCTTTGTTTTATACATCGGAAGATTGCTGTGGTGAGCAAATAAGCTAACACATATGAAATGGCACTACAACATCTGTTCACTATTAAAGATACTATACTATTTATTAGTTTTGTCTGAATACTATCCCATTTTATTAAAGTATCATAATCTGAATAACAAATCTCCAAATATTTTACACTTGTGAACACTTCTGTTTTATTTCTTACAAAATGTAGCTGACCCTTTCAGATTCTATATTTAAGTACAGCACATTAACTACTTGAAGTACTGACTAGTACTTTAAGATTAGAAAAGAAAACCTGTAAATGAAGTTCATTTGCTCTCAGTTGAAAATAGTTATTAATTTAAAGGATAAAGTTATAAAATTATTTTAAAACATGGATATATAATTTGTCACCTTAATGTTTTAATGGTATCAAGCTTTCAAGAGTAAATACAAAGAAAATATTACAAAGAACATCTTTGCACAGGTATGAATTACATTACAAATTACATTACTGTAATTTTCCTAATTCATAATCATATGTACTCTCCACAAATGATGTTAAACAATTTAATGCATCTGTATCTGCCAATCTTGAAAATCAAAGATATATTTAGAAAAAGGCTCAAGGTTCTGTGACTGTGAGTTATGTTCTAAAAACAAAACTTTGACCTGAGATCCTAGTGTTGTTGTTCGGATGTGGCTGGATTACTATAAGCAATGGCTGTCATTCTGATCAGTTACCTTGCAAGATCTCAATAATACCAAGTGTCTGGTCCTAATTACTGAGAAAATAGTATAATTCTAAACCTTCATGAACCAAATCACTTTTTCCCCATTTATAAGGTGTTGCATAGAAACCAATTGATTTTTGTTAGGATATGAAGTAGTTTTTTCTTTTTTAAAAAATAGTCTATCTAATATACATAGAAATGGTGAGATAATTAGCATCAGGCAGCTTTTCATTACTGTCATAATGAAAAAAATCAAAGTCTACAACCACCACCATCACCACTGACAACAACAACAAATAACAGGAACCCGAAAATCATTGGTCATTGATATATTGTGATCTCAACTGTGGTGCACGCCTTTAATCCCAGCACTCAGGAGGCAGAGGCAGGGGAATTTCTGAGTTAGAGGCCAGCCTGGTCTACAAAGTGAGTTCCAGGACAGCCAGGGCTATACAGAGAAACCCTGTCTCAAAAAAACAAAAAAACAAAAAAACAAAAAAAACAAACAAACAAACAAACAAAAAAAAACAACACACATACTAACAGAATGGATGTGAAAACTTGTTCCATCTTCCTGTTGCATCTAAAAATCAAGGTTAGATATTACTTCAGAGTGAAGAGCTAGAAATAGATATTGCAAGCAAATGGATCTAAGGAAAATCAGTATAGCCATTTCAATATCTAACAAAATATACTTCAACCCAAAACTAATCAAAAGAGCTAGGGAAGGACATTATCAAAGGAAAAATCTACTAAGATAACAGATCAGTTCTAAATATCTATGCCCCAAACATGAGGTCACCCATGATTTTAAAATAAAACTACTATAGCTGAAAGCACATATTGACCCTTCCATATGGGAGACTTCAATATCCAACTCTCTCCAACAGACAGGCCATCCAGACAAAAATTAAACAGAAAAATACCAGAGCTAAGAGGCATTATAAACCAAGTGGAACTAACAGATATTTACAGAATATTTCACCCAAACACGAGAGAATGTACCTTGTACTCTGCACCCCATAGAAGTTTCTCTGAATGACCACACACTGAGTAGACACAAGGCAAGTGTCAACCATTGTGAGAAAATTAAAATAACCCTCTGCATTTTTATCTGACCACCCCAGATTAAAGTTAGATAACAACAGAAACAACAGAAAGCTTACAAACATATTGACATTGAACCCTTGACTGATTGAAAATGGGTCAAGACAGAAATAATGAAAAAAAAATTATAGGTTTTCTAGAATGAATTGAAAATGAATATACAAAATACCCAAGCTGTGGGACACAAAGAAATCACATGGTTATCTCATTTGATGCACAAAGGACTTTGATGGACTCCAACTGCCTTTCATGATAAAAAATAGTGGAGAGATTTGGGGTAAATGGGACAGATCTAAACATAATAAAGCTAAATTACAGCACCTTGTAGCCAATATCAACTTAAATAGAGAGAAACTCAAAGCAACTACACTAAAAGAAGGAACAAGACAAAGACGCCCACTCTCTCCTCATCTAGTCTATATAGTGCTCGAGGTTTTAGCTAGAGTAATAAGACAACTGAAGGAGATTGGGGGGATATGAATTGAAAAATAAGTCAAAGAATCTTTATTTGCAGATGATGTGATAATATAAATAAGTGACCCTGAAAATGTTACCAAGGAACTTCTAGAGATAATAAACATTTTCATCAGTGTGGCTAGATATAAGATTGATTCCAAAAAATAAGTAGCCCTCCTATATACAAATGACAAATACCCTGAGAAAGAAATCAGGAAAGCAACACTGTTCCCAAGAGCATCAAATAATATAAAGTTTCTTGAGGAAAATCTAACCAAGCAAGTGAAAAACATGTATAAAGATTTTTAAGTC
>NC_034593.1:72974240-72991397 GCF_900095145.1 Mus pahari
AAGAAGAAGAAGAAAAGAAAAAAGAAAGGAAGGAAGAAAAGAAAAGATAACAGAAAATAAAAGAAAAATCCCAGGATAGCTAAAATAATCCTGCACAATAAAATAACTGCTAGATATCCCATTTCAAGTTTTACTGCAGAGCTATAGTAATATTGGTATTAAAAACAAACACATTGATCAATAAAATTTAATTGAAGACTTGGCATAAATCCATACACACATAGACATCTGATTTTTTTTTAAGAAGCTGGAAATACATACAGGAAAAAAAGAAAACATCTTCAACAACGCATGTTGGTCAAATTAGAAGTCTACATGTAGAAGAATTCAACTGATGCATATGCTTGTGCAAAATTCAAGTCCATGTAGATTAAAAAAAACCCTCAACACTAAAACAAACACACTGAACCTAGAAGAAAAGTGTGGAATAGCCATGTATGCATTGGCATAGGAGACAACTTTCTAAACAGAACCCTGACAGTGTAGGCACTAAGTTAAAAAAATTAATGAGAGAACTCATGAAACTGAAAAGCTTCTGTATCGCAAATAATACCATTGATTGGGCAACGCAACATCCGAGAGAATGGAAAAAAGATTTATATCAGCTCCACATCTGATAGAAGAAGAATATTCAAAATATATAAAGAACTCAGGAAACTATAATAAAAATGTTCCAATTTAAAAATGGTGAATAGATTAAACAGAATTTTCAATAGAGGAAAGAAATTGCAAATCAAAACTACTTTGAGATTCCATCTTACACTGTCTGAATGACTAAGATCTAAGACACAAGTGAGACCCCATGCTGGTGAGAATTCAGAGCAAGGGGAACATGCCTCCATTGCTGGTCAGAATGCAAACTTGCATAGCTACTATGGAAATAAATGTGGTGATTCCTCAGAAAGTTTGGACTCAATCTACCTCAAGACTCAGTTATATGACTCTTGCCCATATACCCAAAGCATGCTCCACTCTACCACAAAGACACTTGCTCAGCTATGTTTATAGAATCTTTATTCGGAATAGTCAGAACCTAGAAACAACTTAGATGGCCTTGTCTGCATAATGAATAATGAAAATGCGGTACATTTATACAATGGAGTGTTACTCAGCAGTTAAAAACAAACCATGAAATTTATAAGCATGGGGGTCGAACTAGTAAAAGTCATCCTGCATGAGGGAATCTAGCCTCAGAAAGACCAATCTGGTATGCACTCACTTGTAAGTGGTCATTAGCTGTTAAGTAAAAGAGAATCAAACTGAAATCCATGGACCCAGACAGGATAAGTAACAAAGAGGGCTCTAGGAGGACGCATGGAACTCCCAGGGAAGAGGAAGTAGAATAGATTTTGCAGGTGGAGTGTGGGCTGGTGAGGCTGAGGATGAGAATAGTCAAGAACATGATGGGGAGGAAGGGGCAGAGTACTAGGAGACAACTGAAAGTGAGGAGGATTTGGGAAGTGATCTGGAAACCTAGTGCCCTGAAAATTTTCTAGGATGGATGAGGATGCCCCTAGTGAGGGCTTCTAGTATGGAAGATATGGAGCCTGAACAGGCCATCTTCTGTAACCAGGTAAGATTTCCAGTGGTAGGACTGAGACACAAATCCAGCCCCCAAACCTTCAACCTTCAATCAATCTGTCCTATCTGCAAGATGTGCTGGGGCAATGATTGCTCAGAGCTTGTGGGAGTGGCCAACCAATGACTAGACTAACTTGAGGCCTGTACCATGAGAGAGAGCCTAGGCCAGACACTGAGTGGATGCCCAGAAAGCCAAAAGGTAGAAACTGGATAGCATAGAGACCTAAGGTAAAACCAACATCACTGGGAAAAAAACAATGAAATGATTCCTAATGATAATGATTCCTAATAATATGCTGCTATACTCATAGGTCAGTGCCTTATCCAGTCATCATCAGGACCTTCCTCTGGCATCAGATGGGAATAGATGCAAATATGGCATAATATCACAGCCAGATATTATGCCGAGTCTAAATTGGAAGCCTCCACTAAATCCCTCCCCTAACCCCACTCGCAGAGCTCAGAGAATCCTGTGGAACTAAAGCTAATAAAAACTCCAGAAGAATTAGGCCCTCTGAATCAAATAAGCAAAGTGGATATCAGCTCACAGAGATCGAAGCAGCAAGCACAGGATCTATAGGTCTCTGTACCATGTTCTTTTTGCATGTATTAATATATTAAATCTATTAGCTTAGTATTTTTAAGGGACTTCTGACTGTGAGAATGGGTGAATGTCTGCCTGTTAAACCAGTCCTTGGCATTCTTTTCCTCTCGGTGGGTTGCTGTGTTCAACTTCTACGTGATCATTTTGTCCCACCTCTTCTTTATTTTGTCATGTTTGGTTGTTATCTCTTTGAAGCCTGTTCTTTTCAGATGAAAGACAAAACCAAAACCAAACCAAAACAACAACAAAAAGAGAATGAATCCACAGCAGAAGAGGGGCAGGAAAGAACTTGGAGGACTAGAGAAAGGGGTAACTATGATCAGGATATATTGTTGCATGAGAAAAAAATCGATGAAAAGATGAAAAATATCAAAGGCCAATCCATCTTACATGAATGCATTTTCTTAAAAATACCTTGATTTGCTAAAATAAATGTTGCATCTTTTGCTATGCCCAGATTAATGCTGAGAACAAAGCAATTTCTTGAGTATTAAATAAATAAAATAAAAAAGGAAGGTACTTAGGCTCAGTAAGGAAGTCCTAGCCCATATTAATTAACCTGTTGTTGGGGTACGTAGCAAATATAATGATAGAGATTTAGTAGTTGGGATACATGCTCATCTCATGCTGTTCATGAAGGGATAAAAGAAAAAAGGAACTGAAGATTCAAAAGCCCCTTACTGGGCACAACTCCAATGGTCTAATTCTTTCACTTGACTTCACTTCTTTAGGGTTTCACTGTGTCCCTGGATTACTGCAAATTGAGCAAGGCTTTTAACATGTGGCCCTTCAGTGGAAACATATTTATATTGTATTGATATCTTCTCTATTGTTGTGAGAAGAAAACATGATTAAGGCAACTTATAGAAAGAGATTATTTGAGGCTTATGGTTTCAGGTTAGAGTCCATGATGACAGAGTAAAGGCTTGGACTTAGAAGCTTACATCTCAATACTGTAAGTAGGAAAGAGAAAGTCAACTGAGAATAATGTGGACTTTTGAATTCCTGTGACATGCCTCTTCTAAGAAGGCCACACCTACAAATTCTTCCCAAACAATTCCACCAACTGGGGACCAAGGATTCAAGCATATGAGTCTCAGGGGCACATTCTCATTTAAACCACCACTGAAACCATATTACTCAGAAAATCCCTAGCTCATATATTATAATGAAATAAATGTTTTAAAATTCTACCAATCGGAGGACCAAAAGGAAAAGGCTTCTGTCATGAGTAAAACACTGACATCCAGATTGGACCAACATGACACTCCCTTTGGCTTTTGATAGTCTTAGCTTTTGCATTGCTTCTGTGTCCTCTGCATTAAACATTCCATTCACCCTCCTCTTCCTTTATTCATACTACACTATATCCTAATCTTTCTATTGTATATTGATGCTGGAAGATTACAGTGGGCAAGTCCCAAGTAACGTGACTTCCTAACGAGTTCCCCTTCACAACCCACTCTATCCCTGGCCTCCTCCTTCCACTCATGCCATCTGTTCTAAAATACACTTATGTTACCTTCAACAGTCTATCATATGGTTCAATACTGCATTGCCTACTTTTCTATTACTGTGAGAAAACACCACAATCAAGTTAACCCGTAGAATAAAGAGTTTATTTGGGCTTATAGATGCAGGGGGTTAGCATCTCTGAGGGCAGAGAGAGCACAGGTGGTAGACATGGCAGCTATAATAGCAAGCTGAGAATTCACAACTTGAACTCCAAATAGGAAGTAGGGAACGCAAACCTGGAATAGAACATGGCGTTTGAAACCTCAAAACAATCCCCAGTAACACGCTTTCTCCAGCAAGGTCACTGGTCCTAAAATCTACCCAAATAGTGTCACAAATGGCAGACCCAATATAAATGCCTAAGATGATGGGACATCTCATTCAAACAACCAGACATATTGTGATGGCTAATCTTGCTTGTGAACTTGACCTGATCTGGAATCAACTAAGAAGACTTGCTAGTCACAGCTGTATGCAATTGTCTTGATCTGGTTAACTTAAATTAGAAGACCTATGCTAAATGTGGGCCTCTTTTCAGCCCAGATAGAAGGAGATCCCAGATCAGTGCTTGCTGGGTTTGCCTGTTTGTCTTCACATCTCACTGGCAAGTTTACTCTTGTGATTGGAGCCTTTTCCATTTGTGATTTCATCAATCTTCTGATGATCGACTCTGGTGACCTCAAAACTCAACTTCTCCAGATTTCCAATGTGGACTGATGACTAGAGGCTTTCCAGAAATCCTCTAGACTTTCAGGAGCTGATTGAGACTTCTGAGACAACTATCTAAGAGACTGAGCTGGCACCAAGTTAGCAAGTTCTCCAGTGTGATGACAACCATATTGGACTACCCACACCAATCCTGAAAGCCAGCCTGATAAGTCCCCAATATAGTTGTTTAACCAGTGTTTTTCTGGTAGAGAGATAGCAATTACAATACCACATTAGGAATTAAATCATAACCCATGAAGTAAAATTTCCCTGAGTCTATTAGTATAATAGGCAGCCTCAAACTACTGAGAGGGTATCATGGTTCCATATTTGTACCATGTTCCAATGGAGCATATATGCAAAATGGGCACAGGGTGGTTGATGCTATTATGCTTATAACATTATCAAAGCAAGAGGAACAAATAATGAAAACAAATTAGTTATGAAGTAAGAATTAGAAAATATGGAAATGAAGCTCTCCAAGTATCCCAAACCAAATATTTTATTATTCTCAAAAGCAGACTCTCATTTACATTCAAAACTGAAATAAATGACACAGAATCTAGTTGACTTTTGTTATTTTCGTGGTACAGAGCTTCAACATATACTATAGAGTGAAACCTTGCACCCCTGCAAATTTTTTTTTTAAAAAAGGTAAATAAATGAAGTTTTAAAGCTTGTACCTTGTTTAAAGGGAAATGTTTGCAGCTTGCTTTTAGTCAACTTACAGATTAAGTGGAAAGTCAGAAGTACAGATGGCCAAAATGAATGCTCCCAAGCTAGTAACTCAGTCAGCGTTGGAGAGCTTGCATGCTGCTCAGTGCCAGAGGGATTCTCTTTCCACTGAGCAGCTTCCCAAGAGGAAGGATACTCAGGTCCCGGGGGCCATGCATATTTCTCTTCTCAGATTATGAGTTTAAATGCACCTTTCAACAGCAGCATGTCTCAATGGATGCTGACCTTACCTTGCAAGTGTGTCCCACCCTGGCCTATCATACATAAGTGGTGAAGTGGACATCAGTCCTATGGAAGCACCGACGTAGGGGCATAGGTATGCCTACACTAGGGGAAAAAAAATAACTCTATCACAAAAACAGGAAAGGGAGTCGTGTACAGCGATTCCTGGAGCAGCATGAGTTGTTAGTAACTGTTCAAATAGCAACAAGCTGGTCAAGATTTATAGTTGCCAGTGTACTCTAAGCCCAGGCCAACACTTGGAAAACCAGAGGACAAAAAGTTTCTCAGAAAAGATCACTGTATCTTGGATTCCTAGCTTGGATGGGCCTATTCACTGTAAGGAAGGTGTCTGCTCTTGCCTAATGCACCACAGCAACTGTCTCTCCACAGATGTTTAAACTGGCAGATGGAACCCTATGTGTCTTTAGATCTCTTAGATTTCTTCTCTCAGTAGTCACGTCTAGGCCCTCCCATGAGAGCTCACTTACTTGGTACAGAAGCTGAATTTTATACTAAGGAGTTTTGACCCAGATGAGCAGGAATGTCATGAGTTACTTTACAAGAAGCATCATTAATTATTGAGCTGGTGGAACAAACTGCACAACTCACAACATTACCATCAATACATGTATTTTAAAATGTAGAATTTGGTAGCCACTGTGCCTTTCAAAATATAGAATTCAAGTCTCGATGTTGTACGTCATCCTAAAATGACAAGAACATTAACAGAAGAGGAAATTTCTATTAACAAATTATTAGTTAAATAAACTATCCTCTTTCTTACTACACATACAGTTCCATCAAAAGCATATTACTTTTATTGTATATACCTCCACATGACAAACATATACATCATTTTGCTAATTATTTTATTAAGTCTGATCTTGGGAGACGAAGAACATTTCTTCAGTCTTGGGGATTGAACCCAGAGTTTCATGCATTTCAGGTCAGTCCTGATAACTGCTACATCCATGGCCCTCAGCATCCCATCTCTCTTACCTTTCTTTGAATCAGCAAATACATTCAATATATTTTAGGAATGCATTCATTATTTGGTGGTAGTAAACACTTTGAGAGAAAAAAAAAAAGCACACTCGTGTAGTGTGTTTCCCTCTTATACTTGTATGATAACAGTCTCTTAAGGGATGACTTCATTTCTTAGTGGGAAAATAAATTGTACATAAGAATTTAGCATCTCTCCTGGATATGTTGATCCTAGGAATGTCACAGATCTACTTCTAACCATGCCTCAGGTGACTGCTTTGCCTCTCCATTTAGAACATTCTATCTCCTGTTCCACTTGGGAAGCGTCTCTTCCCACCGCTTTCTTCCGCCGATCTCTAACTGTAATTGTTTTCATTCTTTAAACCTCCAATGCCTGTGTACTTTAATATTGCCGCCTTGATTTCATCCCTGCTGTGGTTATAACTTGAAGAGTTACAAGTCCTTGGGCTTCATAGGGCGGGTTTTGTTTTTGTTGTTGTTTGTTTGTTTTGTTTTGTGTTTGTTGTTTTGTTTTGTTTTTTGTTTTTGAGGCACTGTTGTCTCTTGGAAGCTTGGGATGTCCTCTATTCCTCCTTTACTGAAAAATCTCAGAGGGAATTGTATTAGTTTCATTTTTGTTGCTAGGACAACACACTCTGCCCAACAAAAACTTAAGGAAGAAATTTTAGTTCGGCTTCCAGTTCCAGAGGGCTAGATGCTCATAAAGGCAAAGGAGACATGGAAGCAGGAAGAGGAAGCTGAGAGGTGGTAGATCACACTTCAAGCATGCATAGGAAACAGCAACAGTACTGGAAACGAGGTGAGGCTGAACATTTTCAAAGCCAGGTCTCCTCTAGTGTCCTACTTCCAATAGCAGAACCAAGGAAAGGTTTTATCAATCTCTTAAACAGCGCCACCAACTGGGGACCAGGTGTTTGCATACAGGAGACTTTGGGGTACAGTCTTTCTTAAACCAAAACAGGAATAGTCCTGAACGTTGCCTTTGGACAACATGACCACTGGAAAAGACACATTAATTCAATGCAGATTTGACTAACAATGTTACCTTAGATTTTTCACTTAGCCCTAAGATTGAAGTTTTGTACATTGAAAGTATCAATCTCATCCTTTATAGATGACCCTTTTCTGCTAAAATCTTGACTTGTTTCTTTTTTATTTTTATTTTTTATTAATTAATCATTTTACTTATTTACAGCCTAAATGGTGGCCCCTGTTCTGGTCCCCCACGAAGAGTTCTTCCCTCCATCTTCCTTCCCTTCACTTCTGAGAAGGTTTCTTTTAATGCAAGATTTGTTAACATGCAGAAATGAGATACCTCTTCCCTTCATTCTAAGTATTTATGAACATAATTCAGAGTTTAGAACACAAAAGAGAAAACCTGAAGCTTATGAGTTGAAATGAACTTTTGCTGTTTGTTTTAAAAGCAAGCTTACAAAATATGTGTAGCATTATTCCACTACTCTACAACAAAATGAAGATAAAATAAGCATTTATATCATACAGGATAAAAGGGGGTAAAAATAATTTTTTAACATAGAAATGCATTAGTATGGCAAGGGTAGTTTTGCCTTGCTCCAAAATTAAGGGTGTTCTTTTCCTCTGTATTACATTGTATTTTAAAAATGTTTAACAATTAGAATGTATTTATTACAATATAAAAAAGGTATTGAAAAGGCCTCACATTGCCTTCCCTAGGGTGTAATTCACAATCTATCTTTCTAACTTGCCTTTCTATTCCTCTTTCAAATGGACCTTCCAAAGTTCATTTGGTATTTTTTTCAAACCTAAGCAATAAAATTATGCACTCAAAATCTGCCGTGGAAAGTTCAGACTGAAGGGTGTATTTGATAAGATGACACTAATAATATACTGTCAATTCTATATTTATGTGTCTTCAATTCAGGAAGAAATTTTTAGCTCTGAATCGAAACAATCATCTTTTGTTCAAAAAAGAAAAAGGGAACAATGTTCTGCAGAAGTAATTTAACAAAAGCTTTAGGGGACAGGCTATACATTTAAAGAGAACAACACAAGTATTTTATTTCAAATTTAAGATGCCTTTTAAAAACTTTAATTTTGTTTATCTTTATTTTGAGAAAAAGGGTGGTTGCTGTAAAGAAGACAAATTCAGTAGGAACAGGGAGGCCTGGGAAGCTACCTGTCTGTGCTCTTTCAGTGCTGGGATTACGAAAGTTCACTCCTGCAAGCTGCAGCTTTGACTTTTATTATTTTGTTATCATTATTATTGTGAAGGGTTGATTATTTTATTTTATTTTATTTTATTTTGAGAAAAGTATCTCATGTGGCCTGAACTGGCCTTGAACTTGTTATGTAACAGAGGAGAACCTTAAACTTGCGATACTCCAGCCTCCACCCCACAGCTGCTGGTAGTCATTACAAATGTGCATCAGTACATCTGGTTGATGCTGTGCTAAGGATCAGTTCTAGGGTCTGCCAAGCTAGGCAAACACTCTTCCAACTGAGCTACTAAATACCTTGTAGAAGAAAAGACTCACTTCATCATACATGGACTGCTGCCTCAGTAATGCACACATGGGGCTATAAGCCGAGGCTAGCCCCACCCCACCAATAGACTCTTTCTTGCACACAGATCAGTCGTGCTAGGTCTGTGATTGGTAGTCTCCTAGAAACAGCTCGTGGAATCATCTACATTAGGAGGCTACCACAGCATCACGTCTATCAGTGCTAATTCATATTTTCTTTCCAAAGAGATTAATTTAAATTTGAAAGGCATCTGGACTATATTTCCTGAATAATATAAAATGTGAACAGCGCCAATAGCCACCCTCCCAAGATTCTTCATTCATATTCGTTTGCTTCAAGCTCACGTTCTGAATCTCTCTCAACACTTAAATGGCTCTATTAACTTAAGGCAAGACACCAGAATGTCACATACATTTGAAAAACCCATTCGTAACAGAAGGCTAATGACATAGATTGATGGCCCGACAGACACTGATTACAATGCTGAGGTCTCAATGAAGCCTCAGGAGGCCTTTGTAAGAAAATGATGTTAGCGCAAGGTTGTTTAAAAAAGGCCCATCAAGTGCCACCCTGTTGGCCATTTTTGTTTAACTCAGATGAATACGTATATCAGTATCCAAGAGCACAGTGAAATCAATTTGGAAGCTGTGGCACAAGCTCCACTTTTCTACTTCTCACCGTGCCTTAGGAGCCTGACTCTGGGCTGGGTATCCATATCTCAGGGCTTTCTAGCTTCTGCTTGGGCATAAGAAAGGCTAGAAATTAGACAGAGACTAGACAGAGACCAAAGGGACGGAAGCATAAAATCATGGGCTCTGATGTTAGAATTGTTTGAAAAGGTTTGTGTCATTTAACCAACACAGACAAGTCTGAAGCCAAGGTTTCCCATCATATTCCATTATATTGCATATAATAATAGCACTAGATTCCATACATAGAAACCCAGGCATGATATATTATACTTTTTCCCCTTTTCTTTACTTTAAACATTTCAATATAATATTTTTATTTTAATTATTTAAAGAATTTTATACATGCATGTTTCACATATCCCTTTAACCCTCCAAGACCAACTCAGCATCTGCACATGCTTCTCAACCTCTTTTCTTTTATAAAATAACTTTCCACATCAATTTTGCACTGCCTATGCACTCACGGATGTGGGGCTATACACTACAGCATGGTTGACTCACCAGGGCTACTCTCTTAAAACTAGCTATTCCTTGTCCAGAAGCTGCCAACAGTCAATGGTTCCTCAACTATCCCCTTTATGCTAGAATACTGACTTGATCTCATACAAGTCTGTCACATGCTGGCCCACCTCTGTGTCTCCAGTGTTTACAACATTTGCCTTGAAAAATCTCTTTTGTAGCTCATAGGATTCACAACTGGGTAAAACTGTTGAGGACATTAATTACTGGGAACAATTTGATTTCTATGCTCTGTGATCAAAGTATGTGTCACCTTCAGAAACAGGACCTTACCATCAAGGTAAGGTGGGAAGCTGAGAGCAGAACTATATAGCCTGTGATATGGAATGGTATCCCACATGTGACACTGGCTTTTTATTTATGGTTTCTGGAAAGAGCCTTATCCCCTGTGTAGTATAACTCTAATTATGTCCCTTTATATGATTATGTAATATGTAATCATTTACTTATTAGATTTATATAATATTTAATCATATAAAAGGACATAATTGGAGTTTATTCGTGTGTGTGTGTGTGTGTGTGTGTATGTGTGTGTGTGTGTGTTTCTCTTACACATATCCTGACCACAGTTTCCATTCCCTCCAGTCCTCCTAGCTCCCCCTACCTACTCTGATCCCCTGATCCACTCCTCCTCTGTCTTCCTTCAGGACAAAGCATGTCTCCTAGAGGCAACAACCAAATACACACAGCAGAATATAATCAAGCAAGGCAAGAGCCCTCATAGTGGGGCTAGACAAGGCAACTCAACAGGAATGAGTCCCAAGAGGGGCAGAAGAGTCAAAGACACACCCTCTCCCCCAATTACAAGTATCCCCAAAATACCAAGCCGGGAGCCACGGCAAGCCTAGTGCTCGTGCCTAACAGTGCTATGAATTTGACATATCCTATTTGGAGTCTGCCTAATACATACCAAGTCATAGATTACAGATGGCCCCAATTCACGTGAGTTTATGAACAAGAAGAAAGGAAGCTCTCTGCAGTGAGGATATCATCCCCTAAACTTACCTGAATGAGCTGATATGCAACATAAAAAAAGGTAAGTGTTTGATGCTAGCAAGCACACATCACCAAAAAAAAAAAAAAAAAAAAAAATTCAGGGAGTCTTTATAATTCTCTGAGGGGCTAAGGAGATGGGTCAGTGGGTAAAAGCACTTGCTATAAGCATGAAGACCTATGTTTAAATTCCTAGCAGCTATGTAAAAACTTGGATGTAGACATTCACATGTGTTAACCCAGAGCAATGAAATGGAAAGATCATAGGGCTTCTTTACAATTAACATAGCTCCGGGTTCAATGAGTCACCCTGTGCCAAGGCAATGAAGAAAAGAATAAAGTAACAAGATACAACCCATTCTGATCTAGCCTCCACACATGGCTGTGTACACCTGCACACACGTGTGAGCAGACGTGACACACTTTTTCACTCAACAGTAGCAATAATCCTATGATGCGCTGAGAAAATTAGAGCCAACTTTCTAAAACCTTCCTGTGATGTACAACTTCCTTGCATTTTTGAAATGTCCCATGTCCAATTGGCAGTAAACATTAAAAATGGCTTCTCAATTTCATTATGTCACACTGAAATGTTCAAAAGTGAGCAGAGGAGGAGAGTGAGAACATAGGTAAATACTCAGAAGGAATCACTGAGAGAAAAATCTGATATTTCATTGGTTGTATAGTTGTAAAATGCTCATCATTTCCTTACCTTACATGAGTATGCAAAAGATCAAGACCTTTCAAAATGTGATTCCAAACATTCTCTATGTTGAATATATTTAGTTCTTTATCCATATGCATTTACTGATTGGTGTAAGCAAAGAGTATCAAATTGTAAATGGTAAATCATGAGGTTCTTGTGTCAGTGGGTACCAGCATCTACAATCAGGTACAGCGTGCATATGAATGGTGGGAATGTGGGCATGGCTACAGGGATTGGATGTGCTTGAACTTGGCTTGCTCTCTGTCTTAAACTGCTTGTTGGTAATATGAAGGACTGTTTGCTTCCTTGAGTTTTGCAGCTGTGCTTTGAATTTCTTTATTCGTCTGTTATCAGAGAAGCAGAGGCATTTTCTGTCCAGCACTACATCTGATCGATCCTCTATGGGGCAGTTTATCCCTGGTCACAGCCTAACAGCAGAGGGCAGGGTCTGCCACATAGGCCCACCTTCATGTTTTATTAACCTTTAATTCAGTCAACATTCTTCTCTCATATGTAAGACTTAGAAAGCTCAAATATTCTTGAGAAGATAAAAATGTCTTGCAAGTACAAACAGCTGGACTCTTTCATGGCTCGAAATGTGTTTTTTATTACAAACGAGTTTGGTGTTCGGGAGCAACAATTCATAAGGATATGAACTCTGATTACCTAATATTCCAGTAAGGACAAATTAAATAATTCAAGCAGCATAACCGGGTGCTATGAATGCTGGAACCCACAGCAGAATCCATTTCTCATAGATTTCTCAGGATGTGTCTAAATAATATGTATGTCTGGGATTCCTCAGTCTGAGATGTGGCCGATCAGCAGATAGCCCTATTTTTTGTGGCTAGAATTTTATGAAAAGATAAGGGGAAACATTTTGTTTTCTTGCAGCAACATTTATTCACATAAAGGGACAGAAGGTTCTCCCCCCTGAGATTTCTGATAAATTCATGATTATTTCCTAAAATAAGCTAGCATGAACCTCTTCAAGCCTCAAAGGAGAATGAAGGCTCCTGGATACATTATAGTGTTTGCTTCCTTCAGCCACTGTGACACTGCCACTGTCAGTCTGCAGCCATCACTATGATGACATACAGATTACATCATCCCTCTGCTTCAAACCCTGCAAATCTCCCTTTTTGTTTGTTTGCTTGCTTGCTTCCTTTCCTAAGATTGACTTATTTTACTGTATGCACATGAACTTTCATCTGTATGCAGGTATGTGTGCCACCTAAGTGCTTAGTGCCCACAGATACCAGAAGAGGGCATCATAGCTTCTATAATCAGACTTACAGTTGCTTGGAAGCACTGTGCCAGTAATGGGGACCAAGCCAGGTCCTCTGTGGAACAGCAAGTGGTCTTAGCTCGGCCATCTTTGTCATCTCACACTCATTTCTTTCAAAATATAATTATATAACCAGTGTCTCCCTCCAGTCCATCAGAGCTATAGCATCTGTTACGTGATAGTATACGCGCAGGGCCTCGCTAGCCTTTCCTGCACTGGGGTGATCTTCACAGTATTTGCTTCTCTCATTTCTTCCAATGTACTTAGATTCATCCCACACTTCCTGAGTCCTCTGTCCTCTCCAATATAGGAAGCAACTATCCACCCCATTCCACCCTCAGACCCTCGGACCTTTCTTACCTTTCTCCTATTCATAACGTGTGCACCTTTATCTAACACGGTGTTTAATTTATTCATGTATCATACTGATTTTATGTGCATCTGCATTCCACTAGTATAAAAGCATGAGACACAAGCATTATTCAATGAGTTGTCTTTTGCACATGGAGCACAGGATAATTCAAGTAATTGTCAAATAAATGTAATTATCCAATATCGAAGACGTAAAACAAAGACATTGATATTAATTTACAGACCTTTTAGTCTGGTGTTTCCAAAATTTATTTTTAGAAATTAAGACCTCAAGTATTTCAAAGAAATGAATTCCCTGAGAAAGAAAGAACAAATTGCTCACAAGGCTTTGGATGTCTTCTAACTGCTATTCAGAGCAGTAGTCACGAAATGGTTTCTTCTGTGAACTTTTTTTTGTAATCAAAGCCTGCCTGGAACACAGCTGTAGCTATTTGCTTGCCATATCAACCATTTGTGCTTCTATTTAGCTTGGAAATCTTGTTACAAGCAAAGTGAAGAGGTTACCTCACCTTTCAGGTACTTGGCCCCATGCCCTCTGATGTCCTCCGCTGACAGACAAACTGGTGTCCTGATAGTATTAAATACAAGTTTGAGATTCTTTGCTCAAAGAGCTCAGGGCCTCCAAGTGAGAGTCCATTTTCCCATTTTAGCTTGCTCTGTCCCCCTCCCTCTGTCTCCTGTTTCTTTCTCTTTGTCTTTACCCCTCTCTCTTTTTAGATTTCTACAGTAAATTATGAACTTCATTTAGAACTGAAATCCTAAGTGAAAGGACAACTTGAAGTCTCATTTTGTATTTGTATTGAGAATTCTCCCTGTTCCATGTTATTTTTGCCCCCAACTTTGATATTGTGATACACACTACATCTCTCCATGTGCAGATGTCCTCAGTGTCCTTCTCCTATTTAACACCATTTTCTTAGTGTTCTTTGAAAGGTATTGTCAGATATTATTATCCTATATTTATTCTTCCATAATTTTTGTGAAGGAAGATATAATTTTCCTTAACATTTAATTCTCTATGTAAAAATCAGTGCACCTTATTTAGCAACTTCATTGTTAATCTAATAGCTTCATTATAATTAATGATAGAGAAAGGCAGATGAAGATGACAGATTTATCCCGATGCTGAGTAAAGAACTTAATGCCAGTGCTTTTAAGGGGATGCAATTGGGTGCTATTTTAAACAACATTTAATTGGACGTATTCAAAGACCCTTTCTTAACAGGAGTTAAAATTAACCAGAGGCATGTACCTATATAACTCAAACAAAAAGTTACTTTCCTTACTTTTGTAGGGAGGTATATCTAAAGTTACTTTTCTATGGATAATATTTGTGTGTAAAAAAAGGAGATATCTTATTAAAGGAGAGAGAGAGAGAGAGAGAGAGAGAGAGAGAGAGAGAGAGAGAGAGACTAGACAGTTGGCCCTATATGAAGTGTTCAACAACTTATTAATAGGACCTAAAATTTAATAGTGAAAATGTAAAATATAATACAACACTTCACATATTATGATCATATTCTAACTGTTTAGAAGTTCACTGAGGTATATAGACTTTGTGATTTGGTCTGATTAATTTTGCTATTCTTTATAATAAAGTTGTGGGATTTTTTGTTTTTGTTTTTTTTTTAAGAAGAGGAGACCCGTACCACTAAGATGAAATATTCTGCTTAGTATTTTCTTAGGGTTAGCACACAGAAGCTGTGCTCTGCAGTAGATGGGTTGTGAACAAGGCTGCATCACAAGCTGGAAGCCAAATTAGGCACTGTGTAAGATTCTTCCACACAGTACCAGCTTTGAAGGCATGAGGGGATCTTGGAGAGCAGCTGAAGCTCTTTTCTCCTCCTCCTCCTCCTCCTCCTCCTCCTCCTCCTCCTCCTTCTTCTCCTCTTCCTCGTAGGCCATCAGGGTATGTTAGAGATCATTAGTAAGAAAAAATTCCCTTATAGAGATTATGCACTCACAGAACTATGGTACTCAAGCCATTATCACTAGCTGTATCACTTTTCAAATTGATGTTCCCTCTTCTTAGATGGCCCTAGCTTGTAGGCTGAGCTCAACACTACTAGAATTGTATAGTGCTCTTCTGTGGGAGGGGCAAACAAACTTCTGGAGAACAGCTTCTGGAACAGACCCCGTTTCTGGCTCCAGACATCTGGGCACCACCCCTGCCAGAGCAGAGGTATCCGCCCGGGAGCACTCTCACTGCCTGAGCTGGTAAGGTAACGGAGCCATCTTTGCTTTGGCTCACTCAGGCTCCAGTCTGCACTGGCAAGAGCATGGACTACAGAAGCTACACAGCTTTGGGACAGACAGAAACAATCTAGCTTCTGGAACCAACCCTGTTTCGGGCTCCAGACATCTGGGCACCTTCCCTGCCAGCGGAAAGGTGGCCACCCAGGAGGGCTCTGTCTTCCAGAGCAGGTGAGAGAGACATATTGTGTCCAGAGTCCCTTGGAGTCTAGCCTGTGCAGATGAGTGTGTAAACTGCAGAGGTGACACATCTTCTGGGACAGGCCCCATTTCGGGCCTACATCTTCAGCAAAGAGGCATTTCTGAACACCAGGCCTCTGTGCACCTTCCCTGCAAGAGGAGAGCTTGCCTGTGGAGAGTACTCTGACCACTGAGACTCAGGAGAGAGCTGGACTCCCAGGACTGCTGACAGAGGCTAATAGAGTCACAGGACAAACAAGCTCCAACCAGAGACAACTAGAACAACTAACTCCAGAGATTACCAGATGGTGAAAGGCAAACATAGGAATTGTACTAACAGAAACCAAGACCACTCACCATCATCAGAACCCAGCACGCCCACCTCAGCCAGTCCTGGGTACCAAAACACACCCAAAAAGCAAGATTCAGATTTAAAAGCATATCTCATGATGCTGGTAGAGGACTTTAAGAAAGGCATTAATAACTCACTTAAAGAAATACAGGAGAATGCTGCTAAAGAGGTACAAGTCCTTAAAGAAATACAGGAGAACACTACTAAAAAGATACATGTCCTTAAAGAAATACAGGAGAGAGCTGCTAAAGAGGTAGAAGTCCTTAAAGAAACACGAGAGAACACAACCAAACAGCTGATGGAATTGAACAAAACCATCCAAGTTCTAAAAAGGGAAGTAGAAGCAATAAAAAAAAATGTGACAACTCTGGAGATAGAAACCCTAGGAAAGTAATCAGGAACCATAGATGTGAGCATCAGCAACAGAATACAAGAGATGGAAGAGAGAATCTCAGGTGGAGAAAATTCCATAGAGAACATGAGCACAACAATCAAAAAAATGCAAAATGCAAAAAGATAATAACTCAAAACATCCAGGAAATCCAGGAAACAATGAGAACACCAAGCCTATGAATAATAGGAGTAGATGAGAATGAAGATTTGCAACCTAAAGTGCCAGCGAATATCTTCAACAAAATTATAGAAGAAAACTTCCCGAACCTAAGAAAGAGATGCCCGTGAACATAAAAGAAGCCTACAGAACTCCAAATAGACTGGACCAGAAAAGAAATTCCTCCCAACACATAATAATTAGAACAACAAATGCACTCAATAAAGATAGAATATTAAAAGCAGCAAGGGAAAATGGTCAAGTAACATATAAAGGCAAGCCTATTAGAATTACACCAGACTTCTCACCAGAGACTATGAAAGCCAGAAGATCCTGGACAGATGTTATGAAGACCCTAAGAGAACACAAATGCTAGC
>NC_034593.1:72991408-73027970 GCF_900095145.1 Mus pahari
CAACATCCTTAATCATCAGGGAAATGCAAATCAAAACAGCCTTGAGATTCCATCTCACACCAGTCAGAATGGCTAAGATGAATAATTTAGGTGACAGCAGATGCTGGTGAGGATGTGGAGAAAGAGGAACACTCCACCATTGCTGGTGGGATTGAAAGCTTGAACAACCACTCTGGAAATCAGTCTGGTGCTTTCTCAGAAAATTGGACATAGTACTACTGGAGGATCCAGCAATACCTCTTCTGGGCATACACCCAGATCTTCCAACTTGTAATAAAGACACATGCTCCACTATGTTCATAACTGCCTTATTTATAATAGCCAAAAGCTGGAAAGAGCCCAGATGTCCCTCAATAGAGGAATGGATACAGAAAATATGGTGCATTTATACAATGGAATACTACTCAGCTATTAAAAACAATGAATTCATGAAATTCTTGGCCAAATGGATGTATCTGGAGGATATTATCCTTAGTGAGGTAGCCCAAACACAAAAGAAGTCACTTGATATGCACTCACTGATAAGTGGATATTAGCCCAGAATCTTAGAATACCCAAGATACAAATTACAAAACACAAGAAAACCAAAGAGCAGGAAGACCAACAGGTGGATCCTTTATTCCTCCTTAGAATAGGGAACAAAATACCCATAAAAGGATTTACAGAGACAAAGTTTGGAACTAAGACGAAAGGATGGACTATCCAGAGACTAGCCCACCTGGGGATCCATCCCATCATCAGCCACCAAACCCAGACCCTATTGTACATGCCAGAATGATTCTGCTGAAGGGACCCTGATACAGTGGCCTCTTGTGAGGCTATGCCAGTGCCTGACAAACACAGAAGTCAGCTATTGGATGGAATACATGGCCCTCAATGCAGGAGCTAGAGAAAGTACCCAAGGAGCTGAAGGTGTCTGCAACCCTATAGGTGGAACAACAATATGAACTAACCAGTACCCCCAGAGCTCGTGTCTCTAGCTGCAAATATAGCAGAAGATGGCGTATTCAGCCATCATTGGGAAGAGAGGCCCCTTGGTCTTGCAAACTTTATATGCCCCACAGAGGGGAATGCCAGAGCCAAGAAGTGGGAATGGGTGGGTAGGGGAGCAGGTTGGGGGGAGGATATAGGGGTCATTTGGGATATCATTTGAAATGTAAATGAAGAAAATATCTAATAAAATAATTAAAAGGAAAAAAAAGAATCCTCTTACTGTTGTTGATTTAGTTTAAATTTTCAATAAATATGAACTCTGCATGCTGAGCTGATCACATGAATCCTACAATTAATAACTGAAAAATCTTCCTGTATTAGGCCCAATAATTTTATGTATGTAAGCATCACAAAGCTTCCCACATGTCTTCATACTTCCTCAAATGATTATTTCTCTTCAATCCAGTTTTCTTGTGAAAATTAGTTGTGACATGCTCATTTTCATTTCCTGATTGTTTGGTTTACATTATTTCTCCTTCTCTGCCAAGTCTCCCCATTATCCAACATCCAATTCAAATTTCATTTTTTCTCATAAATTCCCATTTAAGCAAACCAAATATTTGCCTTGACATACTCAACTAGAACTAGCATAAGCTTTTAAAACACAAGTTACTTTTCAAATGCTGTGTGTGTGTGTATGTGTGTGTGTGTGCATGTGTGTGTGTTTGTGTGTCTATCTGTCTGTCTGTGTATGTTTCTTAAGGCAATAAGATTCTTAAAGATAATAAACAAACCTTCATATTTCCTGCTTTCTGTGGTATGTAGAACACTGAATAGATTACAGAAGCTCAGAACATCTTACTACCGTGTATTAAATAAACAAAAGGCCAATGAGCTTCATCACTTCCTGGATATGTTCTGCCCCGTCAGAGCCAGCTAAAGTTCCTTGGTAACAATTTATTCCTGAGGCAATCTGCCTTGTAATCACTCATCCACTAAACTAAGTGTATATGGTCTGTGTCTGTGTGGGTACAGGCGCCTGCAGAGGCCAGCAGAAGGCAACAAAACCACTAGAGATGGAGTCTCAGGTACTTTTGAGCCCAAGCACGTGTTGGGACTGAATTATGTGTTCTGAAAGCACAGTACTCATTCCTAAGCATTAAGGCATCTCTCCAGCCTCAACTTGAATTACATGGCAAAAAAGCAAAAGTAGTGGCCATTTCAAATTGAAAACATAGACAGGATATTGACATGGGAACTTGATAAAGAACTATACATTTAATGTATTTCATTATGTTGGTGACTCCAGTTAATTCTGGTGATTTGAAATGAGGCAGACATGCCTGGCTACACTGGGGGAAAATACATTTTCTAAAAGCTAATACCCTCTGTGCACAGCAGGCTTCTACAGCAGTCTGCACAATTTTATTTGCCTTCTTCAAATAAGAAGCAAGCTAATTTACCATGAGATTCTCCTTCTGTGGATTCAAGGTCAAAGAGTTAATGGTGCCGGCAAGGTTTAAGAACAGTTATTTTTTTTAAACAAACAGTGATAAACACTCATATCTTGCTTATTATAAATAATTTTGAAAATAACAATGAATATACAAATATTTTTACAACGAAAATGAGGCATGAGCAAGAGACTGGATAACGTGACAGGTTGGAGAGCCAACCATCACTGTGATTGTCATAGTTTTTGTTCTGGTTCCACAGTAATATTATAAACAATAATCAAAATTTGTGGGTGGATTTAGTGCCCAACTTACAGGAATTGTTAGAGTTGGCCTAGGGAATGTTTCCCGTAGACTCACACGTGAGTTCTTGGTCTCTGACATGTGTTACCTTATAGGGAAGTGATGAAGGAATTATATCACTGGGATATGTCTTTGAAGGACTTACTTAGATCCTGGTCCCTTCCTCTGTTTCCTACCTGTATACAATGAGGCATGGCCACATGTTCTAGACACCTTGATATTCTCTCTCATCAGGGGTAGTAATCATAGCCAAGAACTATGAACTTAAATATTTGAAAGTCAAAACAAACCCTTCCTCCATTAGGCTCTCACTGTTCTTTCTTGTCCCTTAGAAATGATAAAATTGACCAGTATAACAGCCTGCAAGTTGTTCACTCACTCATTACATTATTTCATGCACATTGATTGTTGTGTCTCCAGCTCTGTGCTGAGCATTAGTTGTAAAGAGTCATCACACTTACAGAGCTCATAATTTGAGGACTAGATGGATCCCAGTTTGCAGTTTTACAGTTTATGGTTTCCTCTGCTAACTGTCATTTTGGCTTCTTAGCATGCTTTTCTGGTGTTTTATAAAGGTACTTAAAAAAAGCTTTCAATAAATTTAACAGAATTCATTTGGAGAAATAGCAATCCATTAACTGGGGCACTTTAAGGTAGAAGAGGCTTGGGGCACCATTGGGAACTGTGGAAGACCCACAATAGCAAGATGAAAGAAGAGTTCAGACACAGTTTGAACAGTTGCAACCAGGCATTTATTGTCTGAGAGTTTTCTGCATATGGCTGATGTCTAGCTGCTATTAAAAAAAATCCTAAATTAGTCTGTGGTTTGTTTATGTACTAAATTAGGTTGCATTACCCAGCAACTCAAGGCACAGAGATAGCCTCAGGCCAATGGCTCTTTGCTTATTTAATTTAGCACTTTGGAAAGAAATAGACTAAGATTGGCTGTATTAGTCAGGGTTCTCTAGGAGAACAGACAGAAGGAATATATGTTACTAAGGGGATATAACAGAGTGTTTACACAATATAGAATGCTTGTTCCGATAATGGTTTGACCACCAGACCAGTTAAGAGCCTGGTGGCAGCCCCTTTCTATAGTTCTTCTGGAAAATACTCTCAAAGACCCACTGAGGGGCATGTCTCCTAATCGATCCCAGATCTAATCAATCTCACAAGTAAACTGTGCTATCACACAGAGTTTCCATTGGTTTGTACTTTACTACCACTAAAAAGTGTCTAAATGAGGTTTTTATAAATGGTGCTATGACCAATCACATTATAATCTCACATCAGAGAAGGGAATGATCATGAGATACATCAAGGTTACATTAGGTAGGCCATGTCTAAACCAACAAATGAATCTGAGATATCAAAGTGATCTGAGAGGATTTTAGAAATTTAGTCTTCTGGAAATCATTACACTAAGATAAATGAACTCACTCTATCACTGTTTTCTACAATGTTGTGCCTAATACTCAAGTTCAATAAAATAATTTTCAATCCTGCCTCATGCTCTAGGTCAAATGTGATTAAACTTTTGGTTCTCTGGACCACATAGGATGAAGAATTGTCTTGGGTATTACATTAAACACACAAATACCTAACAAAAGCTCATGGGGAAAAAGCTATTTATGTTTTTTGCCATCATCTACCACAGATGAGCAAAGAAATCCTTCATTCGCTAATGATGTTGATACTGGTTTAGGAAGACTGTGAAAACTGTAGAGTAGATGCCAAGTTTGAAATCCCTAAGAAAGAAAAGGAAAGTGTCTAAGTTATAAAAATGACATTGTTTTTTAAATATTTTAAAATAAAAGCGAAATAAAAGAAAGCATCAGATGAATGGACGTCAGTCAGAACAATTATGTAGCTGCATTTCTTAGAGCATCCTCAGGTGCCATTATAGATCCAATACGAGTTTTTTTTTTCTCAGCGAGCTTCTTGAACACCGTCACTCAAGGATACAGTTGCTGCTGAAAGGTAACAAGAAGATATAAATAAGGTGGTTGTGGAGTAGGGGATATTCCTCTTTGGGCAGATTAGATCTATGGAAGTCTAAGAAAGAGGCACAATTGAATGTTCCCTTGCACTGAATGCCAGGTTGAAGTTGTATACTACTCCATTTGAAAACTGGCAGGCAACACTTTTGCCTGAAAGTGGTGCCACACATTTACCAAAATACTATTTTCTCAGAAATCTTGGAGTCAGTTTTTGGATTCTTGCCTCAAAAGTGGGACTACATGTTCCCCTCCTCCCCATGGTGATATGAATTATATGTTATCACTTACACTTCAGAAATAAGATAGCTAAGTCATGGCTAGATGTTGAAAGATCATATGATTTGCAACATATCACAAATAATTTAGTTGAATGTGGTTACTCATTGTGTTGAAATAAAACTGTTTTCTCCATTACTCAATAATAATTTGGATCCAGTATTGATTTGGTTTTCACTGCAAAGGCAGACGTTTAGTTCCTTTACATGAACAGATAACTTCACTGAAGTTATTAAATCTTTTACCTCGTTGCATCCTGAACTTCTGGCACATATTTTGTTTTTAATAAACTAAACAAACTGATGACAAGCTCAAAATTATAAGACCTTTCAACACCCAGCCATGCTTTAGCTACCTTATCTCTGAATAGTAAATGGTATTTTAGGATTAGTATCAAAAGTTTAACAATTCCTAAGACTGGAGATGATTTAATCCCTTAGTCCACTAGTGAGCAACATGTGAGATATGACCCTTTTGGGGATTGAGTAACCATTTCACAGTGGCACCTAAGACCACTGGAAAACACAGATATTTACATTGTAATTCATACTAGTAGAAAAATTACAGTGATGAAGTAGTAATAAAATAATTTTATGATTGGTAGCTACTACAACATGAGGAACTGTATTAAAAGGTTGCAGCACTATGAAGGTTGAGATCCACTGCCTTAGTTCTTACAAAATGTATAATCTTGATAAGGATTTACATCAAATCCATTTTTAGTGTCTGTGCATATTTTATGTACCATGCAATGGTACTTCATGATAACAAATGCTATAAAGAAATTATATATTATCTATTAATTTGCAAAGACCTTACAGTTACCATTACTGCTGTAACTATCAGTAAATATACCAGGTATGCTGAAAACAGACAAATAAAACTGTTTTAACTTTTTAACTCTTTTACATTAATCCTTTGATTTTTCTGTCTTTATTAACATTAATAACACCATTTCTCCAATCATGTGTCTGCCATCAGTGCTCTAATAAAATACGGTAAGTTGAATTGTACATGTAAAATAAAGGATGTCATTCATTCCTGCACATTAAATTTAAAATTATTGTCTCTACTTTATCGATTTTCCAAGTTCTTCACTTTACCTGATTATTGTCTGATCAATCAAACTGATTTCAGGTGTGCACCGCTACCCGCTCTTTAAAGTTTGCTGGACATATTGTAGTTGTCACACTTTCCATATGTAAGTTATGAAATTCAGCATATTCCTCATTGAGAATGATTTTGGCTTTTAATCTTAAATGTGCTATAACACCTATCTAGCTCAAATTGTAGAATCTTAGTTGTAACGATTTTGTCATTCCTGCACAGACAGATATTTTTCATCTCCCTTGCTGTGACCTTAATGGCAGCATCCTTGACCAGCTCTCAAAATTAGCAGTATGCTTCTCCTTTCAAATCATAGTTCAAAATGCATAAATTCCCTTCACACCAATACAGTACCTATTTGTCTTGATAAAAAATGTAATCATCTTCCAGATCCATCCATTTGCCTAAGAATTTCATAAATTCATTGTTTTTAAATAGCTATGGATTACTCCATTGGGTAAATGTACCACATTTTTTGTATCCATTCCTCTGTTGAGGGACATCTGGGTTCTTTCCAGCTTCTGGCTATTAAAAATAAGGCTGCTATGAACACAGTGGAGCATGTGTCCTTATTACATGTCAGAGCATATTCTGGGTATAAGCCCAGAAGTGGTATTGCTGGATCCTCAGGTACTATGTTCAATTTTCTGAGGAACTGCCAAACTGATTTCCAGAGTGGTTGTACCAGATTGCAATCCCACCAGCAATGGAGGAGTGTTCCTCTTCCTCCACATCCTCGCCAGCATCTGCTGTCACCTGAGTTTCTGATCTTAGCCATTCTGACTGATGTGAGGTAGAATCTCAGGGTTGTTTTGATTTGCATTTCCCTGATGACTAAGAATGTTGAACATTTTTTTTAGTTGATTCTCAGTCATTCAGTATTCCTCAGTTGAGAATTCTTTGTTTAGCTCTGTACCCCACTTAAGACTCTTTTGGGTGCTATAGGAGTACTACAGCTGGGTCATATGCTAGTCTAACTTCACTTTTATTTTCTGTTTGTTTGCTTTTAAAAACTCAGGGGTTTTTGTTTTTTGCTTGAATCCCTCAGAAAACCTGTAACACCCATGGCCAAGCAAAGCCTTTCTAAGAAAATCAGCTGAAAATGTTTCCTTAGGCAATAAAAGGCATTAATAACATCTAAATCTAAGATTGGGGATGTAGTTTAGTTGGTAGACTATTTGTCTAGCATGTACAAAGGCCCTAAGTTAAACCCCAGCATGGTATAAAACCGTAATCCCAGCACTCAAGGGGAAAAGGCTAGAGGACCAGAAGTTCAAGGTTATCCTTGACTACACGGAGCTACGTGGAGTCCTACCTCAGAAAACAAAACAAAGGGCCTGTAGGATTGGCTCAGTGGTTAAGTAAAACACTGTTTTCAGAGGGGACACCAGGAAAGGGGATAACATTTAAAATGTAAATAAAGATAATATCTAATTTTTTAAAAAAATATAGTCATCTATTCACTTTTCCTTCAAGAATCTTCATCTGTCTTTAGGGGTTGTCTTTTCTTTTGAGACACTGTAGAAGCCATGATGGCCTTAAAGATAATAATAAAAGAATGTATTTACCTTTATTACTAAAATTATTTGAAAGGAAAATGGAAAGATGTTATTGGGACTTCTTACATCTAGGCTAGCTACCCACTAGGGAGTGGCATGTAACCAGGCAGGTGATTGCATGTTTCCCACCACAACCCAATTTTCTCTGGGAAATGTGACTGGGCTTCCCTTGCCTCTTCTCTCAAACAATTCCAAATTACTTCATCTATTGTTGTGACGTTCATTTCTACTTGTATAAGAATGCTTTGTGTCTCAGCAGAGAGCTCTCCTAACTCTCTGCTTTGGGCACTATCCCCAGAACATAGCACACTCTCCCTGTACTAAGTGAAATTTGGACATTTTTTTTTCCATCTAGTTCTCTTTCCCACCCACAAATCTCTTCAGTAAACAGCACTACACTCCCTGCCTATCCAGAAGCACAGGAGCTGTATTTAGCCTCTGCTTAGCCACACTGTGTATGTGTATCTATCCTAATGCCTGTCAATGTTTTGAAGTTTTTCAGAACTTATCCATTTCTTTATGGGCTCTCAGCTTTATTGAAAGTTCTACCTATCCTGGGGCCATCTTCTGTACTCACTCCCTTTTCATCTTCAGAAGTTGAAAATCTGATTATTACCGTTCAGTAAAATTCTTCAGAGATTTCCTTAGGTTGATACAAGGGTCTAACAATGCAGTCTGAAGTATAAGGTGTGATGAATGAACTCTATGCTGACCCTCTGGAATCAGTTCCATTCCTGGTCCCCATAGTTTTATATAAACTTCCTTTTTTGTCTGCTGGGTCTACATCTGGCTTGTAAACTACAGCACAGAGTCAAGGTGAGTCAAATATCTTGCTGGCAGATGCTTCAAAGACTTTCCTTGGTCATTTGCAGTCAACTAGCAAAGGATTGAATACAGATTTCTAGAAACTGGAGGTCTTGAAGTTGCTGCTCTAAGCAGCTTTAAGTCTCGGACCTATAACTGCAAGGAATTCTATCAATAACACAAGTGATTTTTTAAGTAAGTTCTTTTCCTGTTGAGCCAACAAATGAAATGCACAGAAGGAAACACAGAATCTGTTTCAAAGAGAAGAGTGAGCTGAGGAGGACAGAGAAGAAGTAAATATTCAGCTAAGCCTAACCAATTGCTTTGTTGCCTACAGAAACATGTAATAAATGTGTTGCTTTAAGGTACTTTGCTTATAGTTATTAGTTATAGAAGCAACACACAACTGATGTGCAAGTTTCTGGTTTTTAAAACTGTGTAACTTATTTTCTTCTTTTATTTCTGACCTTGAAGTCTAATGTCCTGTAGCAATCAGGAATCACATAAACATTTCCTCATCCCCAGCCAGCCCTTCGCTCCTGATGTGTCATTCCTGTATCGCTATCTACCCTCTACATTATGATATATTTTAGGTTTCAGTATAAAGACTAATTCTTCAGCGATGACTTCCTAGATACTAAATCATGTTGAGTCTTATGCTAGATTTTTGATAGCTCTCTGAACCTATAGTCATTGTATGATAATTTTGGAACAATTTGATTTTTAACCTGTAAGTCTTATGAAAGCTGGAAATGGATTGATTTTATTTTGAGTTATACAGAATAATAGTAGAATATTTTCCTCATAGGTAGTGTTGTTTTAATAAAATAAATAAAAGTAAGGCAAGAAAGACTAACAAGATCATTACAAGCAGAAAGACAATGCTACTTTTCTTGTGCTAGAACTGTATGTTTTGTGAGCTTATAGCAGAAAGTTACTACACAGATAGTTATAGTGATCAGAAGAAGTAATGATGTTTGCTTGCTTGCTTGCTTATTTGTTTATAAACATGGTGTCATGTTCTACAGACTGGCCACTGTATAACCACGGATTACCTTGAACTTGTAATTCTTCTTATATGACCTTTGAGAGTACAGAACTGCAGGAATGTTCTGCCTTCCCCAATTTATACATGCAAATCAAAACCCTGCTAATTGATCTCCACATCCAACCCTCCACTTAAGATTTTATTTTCAGTATACCTAGAACCAGACATTTAAACTAGCAAGAGCAGAGAAGATGAGATTCTATCAAATTAACAGAAGTCTGGGTACAAGGTGGCTTCTCACATGAAGTGGAAATTTCTGGTTTCTTTGGAGACTCAGTTGTATCATGTGATATTTTTCTGGAAACTGTCTTATGAGAGGATGTTTGGCTGAGAATAGATATGTGTTTTTTTCTGGAAGTGGCTAGGAAAATGGCATGTGATATTTTACTAGAGCGGACACTTGAGAGAAGATGCGATGCTTGTATAAATATAACTCAACAGTTGAGGATGCTCTGTGGTATCGGCATGCTTTACCATTCTTTGCTGGTTACCATTGGCTCTGCTGATACTGCTCTTCACTGATGACACTGCATGGTTTGATTAATGTTACCATTTTTGATGGTCATCATTTGTCATGACTTCATAGAAAGAAATGCACCAAAGAACCTCCAGTGGCTTCTTGCTGCTTCCAAAGACTCTGGTTGATTGGAAAAGCCTACTGGTTTCTTCTGGATCTGATTTCCACTGCTGATTCATGAATGGTGCTTGCTAGTGGATTAAGCTACCTCTTCTGATTTATGTGAACTAAATTGCTGATATTCAGACAATGCAGACTGAATTTGCTCGAAAGAGCTATTTCTAAGCAGGTCCACATCCTCTTTTGCCCTATTAGCCCTTTTATTTCCACTACTTCTGGTGGGTGGTGGGCTAGAATGGAGGTTAAAGCATTTAAGTGTCCTTATTAAAAGTATGTTTTGAAAAAGCTAATCCTACAAAATATCTTCATTTGCAGCAAGAAGGATGGAGCTGGAAGACATTATTATGTTAAAGGAAATGAGCCAGATACAGATATCCTCTTATAGATGAAACCTAAAAGATGGTTTATGTGGCTTTGGAAAGTGACTGCTAGAAATGAGGAAGTCTACAAGGAAAACAGGGTTTGATCAGTGAATTGATACCACTCTGAACTGCACTCATGAGTACACTTCATACTCATTAATAAAACTGTAATGCAAATTTTTATAATTTTGAAACAAAAACAATAAGGCTACAAATACAATAACACAATAACACAATACAACTGTATCTGTCCCCAGGCTGAATCCTTGGGATGAAGAAAACAGAGTATCCTTCATTGATTCCCTCTAGGGGCCTGTTCAGGGGGTAAGGAAAGAAGTCATGCAAGCACAATAAATAATTGGATCATGGCTTTATGCTCAGTGGGAATACAATAAGACTATTAGAGAGAGATACGATGCATGGTAACCTTGCTAATTTGCAATCACTGTTGTTAGTGTGGAAAGCAAAAAGCCCAGAAGCCCCAGGTCACATTGAAAAGTTTATATAGAAGGAGACATTTCTGAGAGTGAGAATTTTGGACACATGTTGTCAGTAGTATTCTAGAACCAATGAGGCAGATAGACTAAAATTTTAAACATTTCTATGAGAATTAATTATAAAAGAAAATAAACTAGTAAAATAAAAATTAAATCTTTCCTTACTAAGGTCACTAAGTGTTGGTCAGTTTGGACTGAATAATTAGCTGTGATTAAATTGACCAGCAACTTTGAGGTGAAATCGTCTGGGGATTGTTTCCTACAGACTAGCACACAGAGGCTATGATCCAGAGGAAACCAAGTTCACATCTCAAGCTGGCGGACAAACTTAGAAATGTGGAACAGTCTCCCACATGGTAACGACTTTGAGGAGTTACTATCAAGAGCCCAGGAAAGGCTACTGTAGTAAAGGTGCAGCCCAAGTTCAGTGGATACTTTGTCATATTGGAGGTAGCAGGTTGGAGGCATGGACACCAAACACAGCTTCAGGTGTGGAATACAGCTAGCCTGAGCCTACTTGATGAGCTTTGTGTGTTGCAGATGGCAAAATGGGAGAAATGTGATTGTCCAACCATTTTGGAGCCTGGAAGATGAGGGGTTCCAGATGTCAGAAGTAAGCTACAGCATCTGATTTCTCATGCTGGATGTTGGGTTTTGCTTTTGCTTTGGGGATGTTGTTACTATGCCCTGGTTCTTCTTTCTTAAAATAAAGTGCATGACTTATTTTGGGTTTTACAGGCACATAGTTAAGAGACTGGATATTCTAATGATATATTAATCTTTTAAATTACAGCATGTTTGAAGATGTTAGAACATTTAAAGTTCTATTCTACATTGTGACATTAACATGCAGTCCTCCAGATAATTATAAGGAAAGGTTCAATAGTAATGCATTTTGGTATCAAGTTGATGAATAGTGAGTTAGTTCTTGTCAATTTGACAAACTAAGGGTCACCTTAGGAGAGGGAACCTCAACTGGGGAATTGCTTCTACCAGATTAGCAGGTGAATGCTCCTGTGGTTCATTTCCTTGATTAATAATTGATGTGCGAGGGTCAGTCTCACAGTGGGCAGAACCACTCATAGGCAGGCATACTAGGGTTGTATAAAAGAGCAAGTTGATCAAACCCTGAGTAACAAGCCAATAAGCATCCTTCCTCCATGATCCCTGCTTGTGTTTCTGCATCTGGATTCCTGCCTTGAAGTCCAGTTGGGCTTCCTTTGATGATGGACTAAATATAAGCTAAAATAAACCGCTTTCTCCCCAATTAGCTTTTGAGCATGGTCCTTATCACAGGAACATGAAAGCACAAGAGTACACTGAACTTCCAGCATCCTAGGCCTTTTCTAGACATACATTCTAATTTTTTTCCTTATACCTCTTCCAAACCAGTTCCAAAGATCACCAAGAAACATACTGCCAGGTTTAATCACAGGTTGTCCTTGAAGGGTATCCATTTCCCTTATTACTTTCCTTGATTCTTTAATCAAATAACTGAGAAAAAGCAACACAAGGGGGAGAATTTCTTCTGGCTTATAGTTCAAGGGTACATGCCCATCATGATGAAACCATATGGCAGCAGGGTCTTAAGGCAATTGGTCATTGCTTCTATAGTCAAGAAGTGGGAAGCAAATAGGATTGGAGTCTGAATATAAAATTCCATGGCTTGCTTACTTGGACTCCCTTCTGGAAAGACTCCACACCACCAATGTTCTATAATCTCCCAAGCATTACCACCATCTGGGGACCACGTACTAAACATATGCAGTCATGGAGGTCATTTTATACTCAAATCCACCTTATTTATGTAGATTACTCATGTACTGTTCATGACACACATTAGACTGGATCATAAGCCTCATTATAACAGTAGTCAGGCTTACTGTCTTTGCTATCAATTTCCTATCTCATGTCAGAATACATAGAACAGTCAAGGAACACTCTAACAATAACAATTATTGTCATTTTTTATATTTTAGGTATTTTTATTTGTATGTATGCATATGTATCATATGCATGCCAGATGGCCACGGAGCTCAGAAGCATATTAGATCTCCTAGAACTGGAGTGATATGGATGATTGTGAGCCACCATGAGGGTGCTGGAAACTGAACCCAAGTCCTCTGTAAGAACAATTGGTGCTATTAATGGCTGAGTCCCCTCTCCAACCCTCTAACAATTATTTAAATAAAGAAATGAATCAAGGATGGTAAGATGGGTGCCCAGGAGGGTTAAAACACTTGTTTGGATAGTCTAACCTTCTTAATTGCATCCCCAGAACCCATGTGGAAAGCCAGATGCAGTGGCATGCATGTGTAATCCTGTCACTCTTAGAGCAAGATGTGTGATAAAGACAAGGGAAATGGTTGACCATCAAACATAGAATATACAAAATAGCAGTGAAACAATAAAAGATCCTGTCTTAACACTGTAGAAGCTGAGAACATATGTACCTACATATATACATATACTATCTATCTATCTATCTGTCTGTCTGTCTGTCTATCTATCTATCTATCTATCTATCTATCTATCTATCTATCTATCTATCTATTTATCTATAGACCCCCACACATACACACACACACTCTCCCTAAAAGAATAAGTCAGTCTGACTAACAACAATTACCTTTATTTGTCAAGGGTTTTCTGGAACACTCTCCTGAGTTACCAGCAGAGCCTGGAGCACAGAGCTTACAGTGAACTCCTGCCTACTACTAGATGCTTCAAAAGACATCTCAAAGGTGGCCTCAGGGCAGCAGACTCAGAGAGGACATTTCTATTTAGTACGCAGGCATACTATTCAAATGTAATACTCACTTTTAAGGCAAATGCAGAAAGGATAATGTTCTTTTCCAAGGTCAGTACTTGGATTTGGATCATCTGACATTGACGTTCAGACTGTGACTGTGGCAAACAAGAGCTACATGATGCAATGAAATTGACTTTCTTATCTGTCGACTTCACTTCCAATTGACATTGTATTCTGCACCTCTATAAGAAAAAAAAGTATGGGATGAGAGTGGTTGCTAAGCAACCAAGGCACCAGGATGTCCTGGTTGCCACAGAATCAGTTAGAATCTGGCAAAGCTCCCAGGACTGAGGACCATGGATAATTATTTATCTGGTCTCTAATATCCTATCAGGCTGTTTTGAAATCTCTTCTCTCATACTAAAATCATAAACATCATTTCAAATTTAGCATCATCTAAAATTAAGTTACACTTTTAAAGATAACCTAAAGTCTATTAGCTATTGGTTTAATCCCTTGGCCAAATCAGAGGATCATCCCTGGGAGAGTTTCTGGATGGACCATGATTTTTGTAAAATGATTTCATTTTTCTGATTTCAAAACAGGTATGCCTCATGTTCATAAGGTCATGTATCTAAAGAATTAAATGCTCAAAAGTATAATTCAAATTTGTTTAAGTAGTAGACTCGAGATTATAGCTAGTAATCAGTCTCATATTTCCAAGAAAGACAACATCCTTACAGCATATACAGAATAGAATTTTAAAAGCCAAAACAAAACAAAATATTACAAAGTAACAACAGCCAGCGTACTATACAGAAAACAAGGTTCTATACAGAAAACGACAGAAAAAGAGTAGCCAGAAGGTAAGTGGGTGACAGCAGCCACAACCTTTTCCCATGAAGCCATCTTTCTGGAGCAGGCCACCCACCATTTCAGTGAGTACATGGAGTCTTCTTTGGAAAATCAGCTTCGCCGGGGGCCTTTTTATTCTGGCGCTGTCCAGAAGATGCACGGAAGCCATCACAAGTGAAGACCTCTAGAGGAGACTGTGCAGCAGTGTGGGGAACACAGCAAGGCAGGTCCCTGAGACTCTCAGGGCGCCTGTTTCCTAAAGGGTTTGGATGCTTGTCTGAGGCGAAACACTTCACCTTCGTGTTTACAGCAATTTGATAAGGATGAATGCAGCTGCCCACGCTTTGTTGCTGAAAACCTCAGGGGTAAGGGGTCAGATGAAGAGTTAAAAACAACAGCCTCTAAAGTCTCTAACATATTAATGAGCTTTCATCAACATAGTGAAGTCTCATTAATTTGAGCTAACTGACTGGAACGAACATAGTGTTTTCTCAGCATCAGGCACTGAGGAAAATGCAGTTGCAGTATCTGCATGCCAGCTGAAGCCCTTGTTCATGTAGCTGAGAATGGATCTAAGGAGACCCCACTAGAAACTTGCAGGGTCTAAGGTGGAGGCAGCCTCCCCTTCCTTCTCTTTGAGCTGCCTTTGAGGAAGCTGAGAAGAAGGTTTCTGGTCAGTTCTCTGAACTAAATAATAATCGTCACTTTTACAATAGGAAATGGAAGCATGCTATGATCTACACTTTGCAACATTTTCTTCTAAAACACTAGCAAACTAGGGGATTAGCAGCATTTGTTTGTTTTGTTTTGTTTTGTTTTTCTTCCTGTGACAGGAAGAAGTTTAGGTTTCTAACTAAAATATTTTTCTGAGTACAACTTCAGTCCTTGAGTAAGGCTTCAGAAAAATGTTTTTGCAAATTTTGCAATTCTAAGCAATTCTATAGAGTTAAATATTTTAATCGTAAATTAGAATCAACACCTTGCATGTACAATTCTGAGTATCTCATAGACATAACATATATTTAGTCATCAGACCAAAATTAGCCAGAGACCCATTTCATAGTGAAGGAAACAGATATGACAAAAATACAAATAACTTGTATAGTGTAATCCAGCAAGCAAAAAAGATAGAGGATCAGCCAGTCTGATTCTGGAGCCCGGAACTTAGCAATAATTTGGCATTGCCTTCTATTTAATTTTTGGCGAATAGTAGATGACAGAAACTATGAAGAAAGGTATAACCACAGTAGTTATGTCATGTGATTTGTTTTCAGGCTGCTTGGTCACAAAGCGAAATATGTTTGGGCTTATTTAAAACAACGCAGACAAAATAACTTGGAGGGAACTAGACTGAGAAGAGAAAGTAGCTGGCAATAGATGAAGAAACTCGCAAGAGGTGAGATGTGCGCTCGCTTCAAGCTCCCATCGAATGGTACAAGAGCCTGAAATCCGTCTTTGTAGTTTCATTTATATTGAGGTAGAGGTTATAATATCCTTTTGAGTGTTAAATGAGGTTTTGTACCTAAAGTGTTTAGCACAGCACCTGCCACATAATGATTAGTTCCTAATGGTAGCTATTATCGTGTTCAAAGCTTAAAATTGCTAAAAATAATAATAGCCACACTTTGCACTTTAGCATAGCATGAAAGTAAATCAGCTCAGAGTCAGAGATCATGCTTGACGTATTAAAGCAAAAGCTACACATCATTATTTTTCCTTTTTCATACAATGATGGAAGAAGAAAGGGAAACATCAAAAATCAATTGCCTAAGCTCTCTAAGCTGTAGCTAACTTAAATATTATGTGAAATGGAGTATTACCTGAAGCAACTAGGGTATGTCATAGAAACAAAACGGGAATGAGACTGGAAAGGTTACAGTATTCTAAAACTGTAAAATAATATACAGCTATGAAGCATTGTTACAGGAACGCATGGTTAAGAATGAATGTTCAAAAGACTACTCGGGATTGCATTTTGAAACATCCGTTTTCAACATGCATACCAATGAATTTGAATTTCAGTTTGGTTTGCATTTGTCTAAAAAGGATATCTGTTTATCTGAAATGACATGGCTAAAAGAGAAAAATATATCCTGGCATTTTCAATTACACTGCTTGGTACAGCAGAGATCTCACTGCCTAGCTGAACAGCTCATGTTGAAAATGATGACTTTGGGACTAGAGAAATGGCTCAGAATTTAAGATCACTAGCTACTTTTGTTGAGGACCTGAGTTCACTTTACAGAAGACATACACACACACACACACACACACACACACACACACACGTGCACACACACATAGTGGCTAACACTCATCTGTTTTTCTAGCTCTGGCAGATTCTGTACTCTCCTGTCTGTGTGGACACTGGCCATGCCTGTGGTACACATACATACATCCAGATAAAAGCACGTATACACATAAAATCAAATTAATAAACCTTAGAGATGACATTTTACACGATATTAAGAAGATCTGGCTTTCAGCTATAACTATGGCAGACTCACTGTGGTTTTAACAATTGATTTATTCTTTCCATTCTTCCCCTGAGACTTTTATATAATGAGGATCATAGAATTTACTGCTATTTTAGTGTGTATTTCTTCCATACAGTGAAATTTTTACATAAAGAGAAGCCACACTATTGAAATGTTGATGGTATTTAATGGTATTTGTTTGTTTCCCACATTATTAAGAAATATGAACTGACCTAACAGACGAAGAAAATTCTTCAACTCAGCCCTTTTAACTAACCCTCAGCCATTCTGGTTCTACCGTCTATAATTTCAGCTTAATACCAGTTTTCTAAACCAGCTCATTTCCCTGTAACTATGAAGTATGGCAACTACTGGAGTAAAGGGATAGGGACCTGCAGGGCAGTGGGTATGGGGGAAAGAGGGCATGGGAGAGAATCCACGTCCCAGCAGAGTTCCAGTGCTCTGGGCAGACGGACTCAGAAGGACTGCTGCACACTTTCCACAAGGCCTCAGGTGGGTGTCTGGCTGTGTGAAGCCAAGGACCCCAGCTCGTCAGGTGGTGGACAAGGGGCAGGCCTAGGTACCAGGTTCTCAGCCTCAGGCATCCCAGACATCACTGGACACCTCAGAAGAGATGAGAACAGAATTGGGGGTGGCTCAGTCAGCCCCGGAGCCAAAGAGAGGAGAGGGCATGGGGAGAAGGGGGCACTGCGTGGTTCTCACGTGGGCAAGAGTACTTAGTCCAGTTCCCATTGTTCAAGCATGGTGGGCCTAGATGGGCAGAGACAGTCTATGGTTTTAGAGCTTTATTGTAGAAAGGCAGGGGGAATGAGAGAAAGTAGAAAGAGAGAGGCCGGCCATGGCCACATGGGGTCGGAGGAGAGAGAGAGAAGGAGGGCTAGAGGTGTGAGTAAGAAAGGTGAGAGCTTAAAGAGAGAGAGGAGGGGCCAAGCAGTGCCTTTTATAGTGGGCTGGGCTGTCAGGTAACTGTGGGGAGAAGCATACCTGGCTATAGTCAGGTAATTGGGTGGGTGGGGGGTAGAGTCTAGCCAGAATGCCAGAAGCTTGAGACATTGTCTGCGTTCTGCGGGACTGCACACCTCTCCTGTGGGGGTTGTGGGGACAGCAACTTCAACAGGAGCCAGGGGTCCAGGAGACATGATCAAATACCTTATGTCCCATGTAGGTGGAAATCACTGCCCATTGGATCCCCTGGGGTTCAAGACCTATACTCAACTGGAGACCAGGCTGTCTGTGTGCAGCCCACCACCCCACAGAGACCGTGACCCATGATCTAGACATTCACCTTGTTTGAATCTTCAGTGGGGCAAAATGGTATATGTGGGAAGATAGAACGAACCTTAGAAGATTA
This sequence comes from Mus pahari, assembly GCF_900095145.1. Classification (NCBI taxonomy): domain Eukaryota; kingdom Metazoa; phylum Chordata; class Mammalia; order Rodentia; family Muridae; genus Mus; species Mus pahari. The sequence goes on from NC_034593.1 coordinate 73,009,845, forward strand.
ATACTGGTATTTATGGGATTAGGGCAGCATTCTAGTGGGAAGCACAATAGGTTCTGGGAATAAGAGAAATGGTATAAACATTATTGCAACTAACATCAATCTCACTTAACCATAGCTTAGAAAAATTGTTACGAGTCATGGGTAACCTCAGCAACTGGTTTCTGATAGATTTCTTATTTGACTGTCTGTTTGCTTTGTGTGCATGCTCCCACATAGGCTGATTTCAAGCTACTAGTGTCATGGTACCAAAGAGAGTTGGGGTTATGACTACAGTTGTCAGTTAGCATCTATTACTCAGTGCAACCTGGCTCTGGTTCAACTCTGGTTGATGGGTGTGATACTTAGGAAAATAGCTGCTTTTCTCAGAATATTATGGTCAACACAAATTGGACTTATGCCTTTTTCTTCTTTTTTTTGAGGGGGTTGGCTGGGGGGGTTATGAGGGTTGGGATGAATGAACCTGGGAAGACTGGGAATGAGTGTGATCAGGGTGCATGATGTAAAATTTCGAATTAATCAACAAAAATATTATGTTGGAAAGAAACCATCCACTAATAATATTCACCATGCATGCAGAGATAGTTGGAATTAATATATGAATATATATATATTCTTCCACCTTAAGTCTCAGTGTCTCTAAAACCGTAGCTTCAAGATTTAGCCTCCACAGTTTGACCCCTAATTTAGGAAGATTGCAGTTATTGAATATCTCCCTTCCTTGTAGAGATTTCTATCCATCATTTTCTGGCAACCATCAGCTTTGTTTTCATAATCGTTTTCTTACCCAGCAATTTCTTTTTGTATTTGATTTTTGAGGAAATAGCTGCTATTTTATTTTATTTTTTCCTTACTTTGTAGGAGATAACATACTGTTTTCCTAACTATTTGGGAGTGGTGTATATAAAGGAGATTTAATACACAGTTGGAGGCATTCTTGTAAACATAAGAGTTTTAGATCTATGCAGTGATTTTTTGCCCGTGAGTAACCAGTGAGTCTAGTCTCTGTGACATTGAGATGTGCGTACTTCTGAGACATTCTCACCACATGGGTGAGTCTTGACATTGAAAGGAAGATTCCAATCTCTGACATGCCTGCCATTCTGACCAGAGAGATACAAATCAAGATCATTTCTATGGGAGGTGAAGGTCCTAGATAAAAAGCTATTTTATTTACTTCCTGTGTAAAACTGGTTTCATCCAATGAGCCTGACCCAGAAATATGCAATTTAATCACGCAATAGAATCATTCCAGTATGGTTTCTCTTCTTCCCCGGGGTCACACAGTCAGTGAACAACAGAGATGGGGTCTCCCAGTTGGAAGTTCTTTCTGTGGTTTTACCTACCACACAGCCCCTGGCAGTGGACATAAACCTTCATTTTCTTTCACAAGCTTTAGCCAACTAAGATTTAATAAGTCCTACTTAAGGACCTACCTCATGGCTCTTAAAATACACTGAATTTAAAAGGCTGTTATTTTCTGTAAGCAGGGAGCGATGTACAGCCTTCTGATGTCACACGAAGGCTCTGTGGTATTCCATCACACTTCAGTTGTCATGAGTCTGGATGTTACATTCAGCCTACTGGATGGGGACAGAGCTTCAGAGAGTGACCTGGGTTACTTTCAAAAATAGCATTTCTCATAAGGAAGAACGTGGCCCCTCTCAGATACAGAGAACAGAGATGGCTTTTCCTGGGGCAGAAGAGAAACACTTTAATCCCCATCTTGGTACCTGTGAAATTATAATGCATGCAAAGTACATTAAATACCTAGAACATGTTAAAGCAAACAATCCTTGAAGATGTAAGGGTTGTTTTTTACTGCTCTCTAATGGGGCACAGTGTCTTGCATTTATTAACAACAAAGTATCAACATAGAGAAACTGCAAAAGTGTAACATATGCCTATATATACTGAGGTTTGAAGGGGACATTAGATTGTCCTTTCTTAATCAACTTCTAAAACATAGCCTTTGCAGAGGCATCCAGAAAAAGAGGTCTAGCTTGTCATGAATCCATCAGTTCAATTTTCAACTTTAAATGGATATGTTAAAAAAACACCATTATTTAAAAACATATTCAACAAAAGATTTAAGTGTGGAAAAGCTTTGTTAGAGAACTGTCTCTCTGACAATCAGATGAGAGGGGAAAGGGACTCTCATTTATCATCCAAGCAATTAAATGACTATACCCACTGGGGCACAGGTTCACAGGGAGGCAAAAGGGAGTAATGTGCTGAATTCTCCAGAGGAAAGTGTCAATACAAATTCGAAGACTCGCCTCACCACTGAGTCACAGTGGGCTGCACTGGCAGAAATGACAGGACTGACATCTGAAATAACTACAAGTCATTTTCTCCTAATATGAAATTCTCCAAGACAGATTTGATGAAAAAAAAAACAAAACTGCAAGGAAAAACTAGTCACACATCCTGAAATCCCAAGGTCAAAGGCAAGCAGAAACCCACTTAATAAAATAAGGAAATGCCACTTCTGCAGTGGTTGGTGGGAAGGAGATGGTGAAGAGCACCTGTAAGTGCAAATGCTTATCCCTCAGTGGCTGCATCAGACAGGCTATGAGCAGCTCTGCCACCCCAGGCCTGGCTCTTCAGCCTGTTCTCCCGAGATTAACCATCACAAGGTTTTCTGTTTTTTTTTTTTTTTTTTAAAATGTGCCAATAAGGGTCTTATTTTCTTCCATTCAGCTTGAGGATGTAGGATTTAAAAGAAAGAACAACTGAGGGGCAGAGGGTGTAGCTCAAGGTTTTGAGGGGCAGAGGGTGTAGCTCAGGGTAGAAACCTGACTAAAATCATGCACACAATCTGGAGTTCCAACGAAGCACAGCACACTACCCTGTCAAAGAAAGGAAGTTCTGAGTAAACAAAATTGCATGAGGCTTGAAACTGTCAAATGAAGTGGTCCGAATAAGACATACCCAGTCACGCCTGTATTTGAGTACTCAGCCTATAGTTAGTGGCACTGTTGGGCACCATTGATGCTTAGAATCCTTAGGGATTAGAGTTAAATGAAAGTGATGGGTCTCTAGGGGGTGGCCTAACCCTGCTTCCTGTTCTCTGTGTTTTCTCAGTGTGGATGCCTTGTAAGTACCTACACCATTTCTTTGCATATATTCAGGATAAACCCAACACAATTTATGTCTACAGCCATGTCTATTGCAGGATTATTTACAGCAACTAAAATATATGTCCACCAATAGGCACACAAACAAAATGGATGTGGGCCACACAGAACTGGGACTCACATATGGGATCTTCACTCACATCCTGTTCTCCACTACAATTTCTCTAGACTCATCACCAGCTTGGGAGCAGAGCACTTACAGGGGTCTGTCTCCCTACTCTACCTTGATTTTATGGGAACACCGCTAAACCTTGTGGGAAACCCAGTTTTCCTCCTTTCTGTAGACTCTCAGCTCCTCCTTCTAACCCATTCCTGTTTCATTATGTTGGTCCCCAAACCTAAAAATCCTACCTGCTGCCCTCAGTAACTTGACCAGGCAAGGACTCAGGAATCACACTATCCTCCCTGTTTTCCATCATGACTTCTCCATTCTCACCCATAGCCTGGCAGCAACCTGCTTCCAGGTGCCTCTTTACTCACCTCAACTCCATTCACTGGAGACTCCAACTCCTGGTTCAGATCCAAAGTTCATCAAGAAATCTCATCTGACTCTCCAGATAGTTACTTGCCTTACTGCTCCTACTTGTAGGATCCTTCTTCCCACCATACCTCCAACTCTCTGTGGACCATACCTCTAGGTGTGAACAGGATCCCCTTAGGCCCTTCTTCCCTTATACTATCTGATCTCTGCTCCTATACTCCATTCACCTGCAAAACCATCCCCTACCAGGCAACCTACAGGCACCATACTTTCCTGAGATACAAAGAGGACAATAGAAATCAAGGAATAGAACACCTCCTCAACAGAGACAAAACTGGTTTTTAGTACCCATAACCTAGATTCACCTCAATCATGCTAACCCTAGACACTAGTTAACAAACACAATCATTAACAGCCTAGTATTAGTGAAGTCTAGTTGCAGCAGAAGACCCCAGTGTATTAGAGATGCCAGTACCATGACAGAGGGCAGAGCTGGAGAAGTGGCACAAGCCCCTTGGAGGAGCCCATAAGATCATGTGTAGATCCCAGACATTGGAACAAGAAGCTATGAAGCTAAAGTTAGCTTGGAGACCCCATTAAGTTAAAGACAACAGAACCGTGAGATACTTGCCCAGGAAAGCTGCTAACAGGGATGGAACCAGCCCAGGAGAAAAAGGTTTGTTACGGTCAACAAGGGTAAAAAAGGAGTTGGAGATCTGAAGACTGCTTTGACATGAAGATGCAGTGTTTGGAGTTTGCCCGTCTGGTTACCTGTCTTGCTTTGAAGATTACAGTTAAGTGATGAATCATAGAAGACACCTTGAACTTTGGTCTTTAACATTTTTGAGACTGCTATAGACTATGGAGACTTTGAAAGTTGAACTAAATGTATGTTTTATTATGCTCTGTTTAGATATGGCCCTCATAGACTCTTATGTTTGAACAAGCCTATGGGGTCAGGGAGTGGAATATGGTGGTTTGTATAGGCTTAGGCTAGGACATAGCACTAATAGGAGATGTGGCCTTGTTGGAGTGGGTATGACCTTGTTGGAGGAAGTATGTCACCGTGGACATGGGCTTTAAAACCCTCATCCTAGCTCCCTGGAAGTCAGTCTTCTCCTAGAGGCCTTCAGATGAAGATGTATACCTCTGAGCTCCTCCTGCACCAAGGCTGCCTGCATTCTGCCATGTTCCCACCTTGATGAAAATGGACTGAACCTCTGAACCTGTAAGCCAGCCTCAGTTAAATGTTGTCCTTTTAAGAGTTGCCTTGGTCATGAGGTCTGCTCATAGCAGTAAAACCATGACTAAGATAACCACTAATTGTTCCTTCCGTGATTTCTAATATTCTTAGAGATGTAAGGCTTGTACCATTCCTAGTTGTTTTCTGTGTCCTCTACCTATTAAGACGTGGGCTTTCAGCTGAACCTGCTGCTATGGAATTTCACCATAGTCATGGTCTCTAACCCTAGTGCAAACCCAATTAAAAACTTACTTTTATAAAGTGCCTTCAGTTTTCAGCAAACATCGACCATTACAGAAAGGTAAAACTGGGTAAAATGCAGAGAACATGATGGTCCACAGGTTAAAGGTTTTGCATAGAGTGGTGATATTGGGAGGTAGTGAAACTTTAAGAAGTAGGTAGAGCCTAGTGGTAGGTCTATAGGCCAGAGCAATCATGAGACCTCAAAGGCTCTTCTCTCACTGATCACTGGTCCATGGTGCACATGGCTTGTTCCAGCACACACTCTTCTACATTGCTGCCTAGTATCATCACCAGGAACAAAACAATCATCTGCTTCTCTTGGGCAGCACCCTTTAGAATCAGGAGCCAAAATAAAGCTCCCTTTGCTTAATAACCAGGATGTGTCAACTATTTCACTACTATGTTAACAGTTGAACACAGATCTATTTTGTGACACTTTGTTCCTTTGGGATATGACTAAATCATATGGTTGCTTTTCGGGCAGACTACATAGCACATGATAGATGTGAGCACCGGTTCCTGCTTTGACTTTACTTTGTGAATTCATCTTCTTCTGGTCTGAGACTGTGCTCTTTAGTCCTATTATTCATGGCACTGAGATTTAGAGATCATATTTCCATACAACCTTCTCTGACTCAAGGTCTACAAACCATTGAAATCTGCTCTAAACTCTAGTCCTTTGAATGCCATTTTTGTCATCACTTTTATGCAATCCTGAACAGTAATTTTAATATGGAATTTGTTATTAGCTTATGTATTATTTAGGTCATCAATACTACCTTCTTATATACTCATATTCATTCAGCAAATAAGTATCTTCTAGGCATTGGGCAAACATCTGAGACAAATACCATGAGAAAAATTGTGTTATATATATTAGGTTATATGACTTCTGATTTCCAAGTAATACCATTATTAATTATATACGAAGAAGAACTTGGAAGCATAATGCATTCATACTGTCTGTTTTTATAAATCTCGAGTACTTATTTTAAATTTATATTCTGATTAATGTCCAGTTAACAGCCAACCTCTTACATTTGGGATTTCATACTCAAATACTCTGGAGCTCTGTAATTAATAAGGAATGTATTATACATCTGCTTTTACCTCTATGTGAACATTATTTATCAACATGAGTCACTATTCTATACTCAGAGAAAATTGTTTCACTTTATTCCAAAAAGACCAGTATACCCAAGGACAGCAGTTTTCTAGAAGAGTTATTCCATATTTTCACTCTGTATTTGAGAGGCTGAGTTTAATACTGGTAGCATAGAAAATATGTTCATAGAAGGCCTAGTATATATCATATCCTTAAAAAGGATTGGTTTGAATTTGCTTAGGAACTATAAAATAGCCTGTAAATACTTTTACAGAAGCAAGACCAACAAACAAATCTGTGTGCCAGAAGTATGACTGCCAAGCATCCAGTCCTTCAAAGATGGTTCTACCTATCAGAAATTCATCACTAATATTCAGGTGAAAAGAATATAAAATCGGCACTGGAACTGCTGAAAATGCTGTGCCTGAATTGTAGAGCAGTCTGTGAATAAATTAAACAATGCCTTCATGTAGGAGTCAAGATGGAGATTGTGTTTACACCACTCAGTGTATAACCAGAGTTATTTGGAAGGCCTACTGCATAAGGGTTCTCTAATATCATGCCTATAGCTCCCTACAAACTGATGGAAGCCTTGTTCTTCACGTGCCCTGCTGGCCAACTTGAACAGGACAAACAATTCAACAACTGTCCAAGCTAGAAGCTGAGAGCCAGTCACTGTTGAGTGGGACTGAGATACACAGAAATTTACATTAGGCCAGGGTAGCTCTCATAAATAGGATTGATTGGAAACATGGCAATAAGGAAACATACTGGTGCTGTACAGATTGAAGAGTACAGAGGGATGGTCTATAGAGAAATGCTGGCTGCCTGGGCAAAGAAAGAAAGTGTTTTCTCTCTTTATGTGTAATCTGTACATCTTGTCCTAGGAGTTTTAGGAATCGCAAGTTGCCTCAGCCCCACCTCTACAGGCTCTTTATATTAAAGCTTCACTTCTGAGAGCAAATGATGATGCTATAGCTTTATGCATTCCTGTAAAAACAAAGAGTTTAGTTAAAGTGACAGATATGATATCAGCAGTAGTTTTCTGTAAGCAGTAGCATTTGGAAAGGGTCATAGGGGACTGTGAAATAAATTAAGCCAGTGCTCACATGTTCAGAATGTAAATAACAAACAGATTCTTTCCTCCCATGTATGCAGCTCTTGATAAATCAGGAGCCACATGTGGCTCAGAGTTCTGTGAGCAGCTGGCGGAACAACTGGGACAGGAGGAGATTAGTGAATATTCATGAGCTTTAGCTACTACCAAGGTGAATCTTCACAAATCCTGATTATATTTGTTTAAGTAAAACATCTGCCAATAAAAAGAAGACACACACGATTACAGAAATGCTGCCATTGCCGCTTCAGTCCTCTGAATGATGATAATGCCAACACTGCTGTCATTATCTTGCACGTGGTGGTTGTCTTTTGCTACTGAGATTGATGGTAGCTACAGGGAGAAAGCTGTTTGCTGTTTTTTTTCCCCCCCTGTGGAAAATAGTTGATGGCTGTGAAAGAAGGACGCAGGAAGTAACTGAGCTTGCTAACATAAACCGAAGGAAGGTTCCTTTTTGGAGTTTATACACGGGCCAGCTTTGCAGTATCTGAGATATGTGGGAATTCTCACAGGAGCATGTACTCCTCCCTGGAGAGGGATGCAAAAGCAAGCTGAATCGGATGCTCTTCTGCTTCTTTGTACATCATAAGCTCTTCACCTCTCAGCAGCTGAGAAAATCCACATTGCTGCAATGCATTGCCTGGGTTTTTGAAGAGCTGCCTTTTCCTTTCCCACACAGACAGCTATTAATAGTCCTATTTTAATTGGATAGAACTTTCATTTTCATTTTTTTTCTTTTGAGAAAAGCAATCTGTGCTAGTTGTGGAAACAATTATCCAACATGCAGCCTAAAAGCCTATTAGAGCAATCTCCCAGGAAAGTCAAAAGCCGGGCAGGATTAGCTTTCCAAGAGAGAACATTTGTTTACAGTCCAGTGTCGCCCAATCCAGCAAATCTGGAGGGTTTATTTTTAGCATAATTTCAGCCATTTGATTTTCTTCTCCTGCTGCGAAGGCTACAGTGATTAACATGATTTTAAATCACTCCACAGTCTCATGTTAGAAAGTCAGGACCTACAGTATGTATGGAAGAGGAACACAGAGGAGCTAGGAATATTCTTTCTACCTCAATTTTTGGTTAGTTACTACCCACATACTCTTTTCTTTGATATGTGTAGTGATTCCATAGTAAAAATAGGGAATACAATTTCAAAGAAAAATAAAATTGACATATATTTGAAGACACCAACTTGGAATCTTCGCTGAATATTAAATTCTTATTTATAGTGTGAAGATAAATGTAAAAATGCAAACAATACTTATTTATTGAAGTCTTAAGATTGCCCCAACCTAGAAGGTACATAAAAGAAACTTTGAAAGCATTTCAAATGTTCTTCCTTAGGTAAGTGAGTCCTAGAAGAAAGAACAGTGACAATATGTTCATTTCTTGCATATCAATACAATTATCTATAGCAACAAAGTTTTGACCAGACCATATACCCCAGTAAGAGAAAAAGAGACATTTGGATGCTAGGAAGTCCCTGTCCTTACTTGGTCTCTAACACACTGAACATCTCCCTTCATGTTTTTCCATTCCAGAATCCCAAAAGAAGAGACTAAGAGCCCTTTTCTATGAAATAGTATTAAAAAGCTTATGGTCTATTTATTAATGGATATTGCCCTGATAATTATTAAAATGTTTTCTATGACAAAGAATAGGATATTGCCAAGAGGCGGTGGCACATGCCTTTAATCCAAGTACTCAGGAGGCAGAGTAAGTTCAAGGCCACCCTGGTCTACAGAGCCAGATCCAGGACAGCTAAGAGTACACAAAGAAACCCTGTCTCAAAAATATTTTTTTTAATTTATAAAAAAAGAAATAAAGAGTAGGGGTGGATATTTAGAAAGCTGCCCTCTATATATTTCAAGGACTTGAGTGTGCATTACATTGTGGTTTTGGCTTCAGGGGAACAAATGGATTCTTTCTTTAAATATTATTATAATACTAAATATTTAAATAATATAACATCAGATGCTTAATTATTAAAACTTTAGATTGCAATGGCCTTCTTGCTTCATAGATGCAAAGGTATTACACTGACTTAGAGCCTAACACTATAGCAGCTGTGATGCTTGAAGCTCAGTGCAACTTGAAGATCCACTTGAATTCTAAGGAGGAAGGTGTCTTTTCTACTGAAATTACTATTCCAGCAATTATGTTAAAACTTAATTACCCACTGTCTATCAAAAATGTTTTGTTACAATTAGACAAATGAAATAACAATTGGCTTTAATACTCAGAATATTCTACAAATCATTCCTGATTTTTTTTTTTAATCCAAAGGTTTTTTTAATCAAAAATGAAGGCCAAGAGAGACAGCTTGACTTCCAGGAGGTCCCACACAATCAGTCTCACAGGTAAGATCCCCTCCACCCCAATACCTGACCTAACTGGGAACCCCACAGGGCCCAGTGGATGCAGAACCTATATGCCCTGCTGCAGACACATCTTCCATTTGCCCTGCAATTCCACCCATGTCAGATCTAGCCCTCTAGAAACAGTCCCACACCAAGAGAAAACCTGACTCAAGGAGGTTCATCATAACCAGGCTCACAGGAGGGACAAGCTCCAGTCTAATATAGCCAGTTAACACCAGAGATAACCAGATGGCAGAAGGTGAGTACAAGAATATAAGCAACAGAAACCAATGCTGCTTAGCACCATCAGAACCCAGTTCTCCTACCACAGCAAGCCCTGGATACCCTAACACACCTGAAAGCAAGATTCTGACCTAAAAGCCCATCTCATGAGGATAGTATTCATAAACAACCAAAAAATTCTACCAGAGAACTCCTACACCTGATAAACAACTTCAGCAAAGTGGCTGAATATAAAATTAATTTAAAAATATCAGTAGGCTTTCCCCTAAACAAAGGATATATGGAAAGAAATTAGGGAAACAACACCCTTCACAATAGTCACAAATAGTATAATCTCTTGGTGTAACTTTAATCAAGCAAATGAAAGGTATGTTTGACAAGAACTTCAAGGCTCTGAAGCAAGAAATCAAAGAAGACCACCTCAGAAGATGGAAATATCTTCCATACTCATGGATCTGTAGGATTCACATAGTAAAAATGGCCACCTTGCCAAAAGCAGTCTACAGATTCAATGCAATGCCCACCAAAATTCCAACTCAATTCATCACAGAGATAGAAAGAATTCTCAACTTCATCTGGCATAACAAAAAACCCAGGATAACAAAAATAGATCTCAACAATAAAAGAACTTCTGGGGGAATCAACATCCCTGACCTCAACCTGTACGACAGAGTAATAGTCATAAAAACCACATGGTATTGGTACAGAGACAGACAAGTTGATCAATGGAGTAGAATTGAAGACTCGGGAATAAACTCACAAACTTATGGACACTTGATCTTTGACAAAGAAGCCAAAACCATCCAGTAGAAAAAAAGACAGAGGACTGCATGTAGAAGAATGCAAAATGATCCATTCTTATCTCCAAGTGGATCAAGGACCTCCACATATAACTAGACATACTGAATTTTATAGAAGAGAAAGTAGGAAAGAGCCTTGAATGCACTGGCACATGGGAAATTTTCCTGAACTGAATATCAATGACTCAGACTCTAAGATCAACAATTAACAAATGGGACCTCATAAAACTGAAAAGCTAGACTCATGGGTCCCTCCATGTGTACTCTTTGGTTGGTGGTTTATTCCTTGTGAGCTCTGGGGGGAGGGAGGTGGTATTGGTTAGTTCATACTGTTGTTCCTCCTATGGGGCTGCAAGCTCCTTCAGCTAACTTGTTCCTTTCTCTAGCTCCTCAATTGGGGATCTTGTGCTCAGTCCAATGGTTGGCTGAGAGCATCCACCTTTGTATTTGTCAGGCACTAGCAGAGCCTCTCAGGAGAGAGCTGTATCAGCAAGCACTTGTTGGAATCCACAATACCATCTAGAGGAGGGCCTTGTTGAATATCAATGAGAGGAGAAGCCCTCGGTCCCTAGAAGGCTCAATGCTCCAGAGTAGGGGAATGCCAGGACAGGGAAGCAGGAGTGGGTGGGTTGGTGAGCAGGGTGGGGGGGAGGGGCTAGGGGGTTTTCAAAGCGGAAACCACAAAAGGGGATCACATTTTAAATGTAAATAAAGAAAATATCTAATAAAAAAAATAAAACTGAAAAGCTACCTTAAGGCAAAGGACACTTTCGGTAGGACCAAACAGAAGCCAGATTGGGAAAAGATCTTTACCAACCCTACTTCTTATACAGGGCTAATATCCAAAATATACAAAGAAATCAAGAAGTTATACTCCAGAAAAACCAAATAAACCAATTAAAAAATGAGATACAGAGCTAAACTAAAAATTCTCAACTAAGGAATCTCTAATGACCAAGAAACACCTAAAGAAATGTTCAACATCCTTAGTCATCAGGCAAATGCAAATCAAAACAACTCTGAGATTCCACCTTACCCAAATCAGAATGGCTAAGATAAAAAAACTCAGGGGACCCCAGATGCTGGCAAGAATGTAGAGAAAGAGGAACATTCCTCCATTGCTGGTAGGATTGCAAGCTGGTACAACCACTTTGGAAATGAGTCTGGTGGTTACTCAGAAAATTGGAAATAGTTCTACCTGAAGACCCATCTAAACTACTACTGGGAATATACCCAAAAGACTCTCTAACATATAACAAGAACACATGCTCCACTATTTTCATAGAAACACTATTCATAATAGCCAGAAATTGGAAACAACCCAGGTGTCCCTCAACAGAAGAATGGATACAGGAAATATGGTACATTTATACAATGGAATACTACTCAACTATTAATAATTATAACTTCACAAATTTTGCAGGCAAATGATGGAACTAAAAAATATCATCCTGAGTGAAGTAACCCGGACTCAAAGGGACACACATGGTATGTACTTACTGATAAGTGGATATTAGCCCCAAAGTTCAGAATACCCATGATCCATCTCACAGATCATATGAAGCTTAACAAGAAGGAAGGCCAAAATGTAGATGTTTCGATCGCACTTAGAAGAAGAAACAAAATAATCATGGGAGGCAGAGGGATGGAGAGAACTGGGTGGGAGAAGGGGGGAAGGGAAATGGAGGACAGATCAGGTAGAGGAAGAGACATGAGAAGTCCAGAGGGCCAGGAGAATGAATGGAAATATGTAGTGGTGGGGAATGTAGAAAGGGGGGAACCACTAGAAAGTCCCAGACACTAGGAATGTAAGAGGCTCACAGGAAACAATGGGGATGGCATTAGCCGAAATATCCAACCTGAAGAGACTTCCTCTAGTAAATAGACATGGCCCAGAGTTGAGGGATGGGGACACTTATCTATCTCAAAATCTTTAACCCAGAATTGTTCCTGTGTAAAGGAAACACAGGAACAAAAAAAAAAAAATAGGAACACAGAACTGAAGGAAAAGCCATCCAGAGACCACCTTGGGATCCAACCCATACTCAGACAACAACCTCTGACAGTATTACTGATGCTAAGAAGAGCTTCCAGACAGGAGCCTGGTATAGCTGTCCTCTGAGAGGCTCTGCCAGCACCTAAGGCAGGGGCAGATACTCAGAGTCAACCACTGTACTAAGCCCAGGAGCCCAATGGAAGAGTTAGGAGAAGTACAGAAGAAACTGAAGAGCATTGCAACCCCATAGGAAGAATAACCATCAACTAATTGGATCCCTCAGAGCTCCCAGGGACTAACTCCCCAACCAAAGAGTATAAGTGGGTGGATCCATGGCTCCTGCTATGTATGTAGCAGAGGACTGCCTCATCTGGCATCAATTGCGTGGGAGGCGCTTGGTCCTCTAGAGGCTTGTTGCCACAGAGAAGGGGGATGCCAGAGGGGTGAAGTGGGAGTGGGTAGGTGGGTGGGGGAGCACCCTCTTAGAGGCCAAGGGGAGGTGAGATGGGAGGGGCATTTGCAGAGCAGAGACCAGGAAGGGGAATATTTGAAATGTAAATAAATAAAATAATCAATAAAATTGAAAATCAGATTAATTAAAAGTTTCATTTACATTAAGACAAAAATATCCATAAAAATGAAAACATAATCCTACCATTTTATTTTGTTTTGATTATTTTTTTAAATTGTTTGTCTTGAAAGATAGATGGAAAGTAACCCAGAAACAGGTGGGTTTTGTACACATTTGTTATGCAAGTAGAGGCCTAAACATTGGCTTTCAGAGAAAGTACTGTTCTGAGAACATTTTTCTAATAAAACAAAGGTATAATGATGAACTATTAAAACTATCCAAATGAAGTTGCCTTAGCACCAATGCTGAATTCTAAAGTGATTATAGAAACGATATAGCTACAAAATGAGGAGTGTCCACGTTGGCTGTGGACAGAGTTGGGGAACATGATGACACCTGGTAGGATAAGCTTCCTGGAGTTACCTAATATGGAAGATGAAAACCTTAGGTAAACAAGTTCAACTGTTAACATTTAACTCTTGCAATACAAAGGTTTCTGCTTGAATATCACGAAGCTAATCTCTTTTAAAAGAAATTGGCTATTTTAAAAGAGACTGAAATTTTAATGTGTTTGAATTCATAGACTATGGGATATTTTAAGTTATTTATATTTTTAATGTGAAACCCTGAGGATAAATGAGAAAGGAAAGATTGTGACTTTGTGTTGTGGTGATGTATTTGTGTTATCAAGTTGGCAAAAAATCAATTGTGGTAGAGAGTTTCATGTCAACTTGACACAATCTAAAATCAGCTGGTAGAAGGGAACCTCAATTAAGGAAATGCCTCCAAACGATTGGGTAGTAGGCAAACCTGTAAGGCATTTTTTTTTTAATTAGTGATTAATGTGAAAGGGTCCAGCCCATTGTCAGTGGTGCTACCCCTGGGCTGTATATGAAAGCAGGCTTAGCAAGCCATAGGTAGCAAGCCCATAAGCAGCACCCCTCCATGGCATCTGTGTCAGTTCCTGCCTCCAGGTTCCATCCTTGCTAGAGTCCCTACTTCCTTTAATGATGATCTGTGTAGACAAAAACTAAGACACATAGAATACATGAGACCCTGGGTTCCATCATCATAGCTGAATAACGGAGAAGAAAGATGGGGAAGAGGAAAAATATCTTGGCCCATGAGGAAAGAAGGTATTCTCTTCAGTCAGATCAAATGATTTGAAATGTAGTTAAAGCATAGCTATGTTGGGATAAGTGGATCATATCACAAATATTTTCCAGAAAGGTGAGACAGGAAAATTCTTATAGAGGTCTTTGGAAAAATATTGATGCTAGACGGTAGATATGAAAAAGTATAAGCAACTGGGAGTTTGGGGTTTTTTAAAAAATGCATATTTCCTCATTTTCTTCCTATGCTGTGAACTGGAATGTTAGCATATCAAGGCAAAATTTCTATCGGAGATAACCATTTGTTGAGTGAGAACTCAAATATAAAATATCTTAGTGTTTTACTGCTGTGAATAGACACCATGACCAAGGTAAATCTTATAAAGGACAATATTTAATTAGGGGTTGGCTTACAGGTTCAGAGGCTCAGTCTGTTATCATCAAGAAAGAACCATGGCAATATCCAGGTAGACAAGGTGCAAGAGGAGCTGAGAGTTCTACATCTTCATCTGAAGGTTGCTAGCAGAACACTGGCTTCCTGGAAGCTAGGATGAGAGTCTTAAACCCATGCCCACAGTGGCACATGTACTCCAACAAGGCCACATCTAATAGTGCCACTACCTGGACCAAGTCTATAAAAACTATCACAGAAAAATAAAAATAAAACACAAGGTGTAAATTGCTTACAAAAAATAGTAATCATAATGTGAAAACTGGACAAAAAACATGAGTAAATTTTAAGTTAAATGACTGTAGGATTGTATCCTGGCTGAATCTTTAAGGACCATGTAGGAGAAATGCTATGAGATGAAAGGACTTCCCTGAGTTTATAGACGTCTTAAGTCCCCGGACAAGCTTAAAAAAAAAAAGAAAAACAGAAAATGTGAATCTTATTCTGAATAGTGAAATATATAGGAAAATAAGACTGTGGTATGTTCTTCATGTACCTGTCAATGTGTCTAACCAGAGCACTCTGTCGGTGTACGTGGAGTGTAACTCTCGTGTGGATTTTATGCTGCCTCTCCTCCTTCTGAGATAACAACAGCTGTGTGCAGAGCCTGGTAAAACTGCTGTATTTCAGGGACTCTAGAGTGGAAGAGAGACTTTCAATGAAAAAGCAGGGAGATTGCTAGGCAGCTAGTTAGATATATTGGCAGACATTAAGAGTTTGAGGATGGGCTATCCCTTCTTAGTAATAACTTAGAAACTGAGTTGAAACTACAGAACTCTGAGTCCTGTCAAAACAATTGAATCTAGGTCATCTCTCTGGCCTTTCATAGAGACATTACATTCTCAACCACACAAAAATCCAGATGGACAGTCAAGTAGAAAATTAGATGAACAGCAGGTTGATTAGACCATGTCAACAGAGGACATCCAGCTGAGCTGACGCTCTGACCAGTCTGCAGTTCTCCAATTCTCTGGCTGTCAGTCCTTGATACATACCAAGTCATCAGGTAAGGCCTATGGTGCTAGGACTCTACCTATTTATAGGGTACAAGTAAAGGATTTACACCTTTTTTGTTGTTGTTTTTGAGGCAGGGTTTTTCTGTTTAGCCCTGGTTGTCCTGGAATTCACTCTGTAGACCAGGCTGGTTCTGAGTTACACCTTTTTAGTTTTCTATTAGGTTAATAAATTCTTGGCCATATGATGGGAGAAGGTTGAATACCTTCTCACACATGGGCACATACATTTGACCAAATTGTAAAGAAACCGATTTGCCTTTATTGTGGAGCACGTGAACCATAAGGTTGAGATAGGTCCAAAACCTTGAAAAGAGTCACTCCTTCTCTGTTCCAGGCCTGCATGCTCCAGTGCATGGAGTCCTCTAAAACCCCCACCTCCATCCTACATGGGGTAGTTATGTAGCCTCATGGCCAAATTTCAGGTTTAATCCCCTGTTATGCCTCATCATGTAAATGAAGCATTCCCAGTACCTCTGCCCCACCTAGTAATGTATGTTCATTTCTAAAACTCCTACCCACACCTCAAGGTTTCTATAGCCCTTGTTCACCAGGAATAAAAAAAATAGCTGTTTCACTGAATACTGTCTAGTAGAGCTGTAACACTGAAAATTGTCTCAGAGAAGCCCCCTTCCTCCCACCCCCAGATATCACTCAGCTGGATTAGGATCCTGTGAGCCACCCACCAGAAAAGCCTGAATGCTCCAAGGACAGAAGCAGAGCTGTCTCATAAATTATCAAGTTTTATTTCCTAATTTCTTTTAAGATACAAGGAAACTGAGGTACTAGGTTTATAAATCCAAGTGTTCAATAACAGTGCTTGTCATATTTGTTCCTAGGTTCTCATTAGTAAAATAAATGACATTAGTATATATAGTAGTAACCGGTGACTTGATCCTTAGTCACTATATCATGTCATCTGAGACTTTGCACTTTTCTTTGTTCTACATTATATAGGTTTATTCATCACCTCCTCAAATCCTTGCCAAGAAAATAGCCTTCATACTTAACCAGGGGGCCAAAATGTGCAATAGCATCATTATAGATCATCTAGCATACCATATTTGAACCACTATGCAGCAATCTTCTGGGGGGAAAGAAAGAGGGAGAGAGAGGGAGTGATGGAAGAAGGGAGAAAGAGAGAGAGAGAGAGAGAGAGAGAGAGAGAGAGAGAGAGAGAGAGAGAGAGTTGAGAGTTTTAGGAAGTTAAGATTAAGATGGTCCAGCTGGGGACACAGTAGTAAGCTCCTTGCCATGCTAATGGGAATTATTTGCAGAGTGCTCCATGTAACATTAGCAGGAATCAACATTTGTCACATTGACTAAAAAGTTTGTTTGAGGACATCCAAAGTTTTGTCTCATCCTGCAACCTAATCAACTGAGGGGCTGCACGGTAGAGCATGCAGGGAGCAGAGTGTGAACATGAAGCCATGGTATAGACAGAGCCATCCAACTAACCACCATGAATAAACCATACATAAACAATCACCATTTGTAAATTAAGTGGCTCAAAATTGGCCCTAATTAGTAGAGCTTGAAAATGCAGAAACTCCATTTAAAAAAAAAAAAAAGAAAGAAACAAAATCAAGAAACAAAACAAAACAAAACCAAGGAAGAGCTACAAATTCCAAGGCAAGTCCAAAAATAGGAGGATGAACCCAAGCTGGGGCTGTCATCCATAGACAAGTTCTAGGAGAATATGACCTTAAGTTGTCAGCGACAACAATAGGAAAGGAGAAAAGCTGCAGCTGTGTTAAACATTCCTCAGGCCAAACTACTGAACTTAGGGTTACAGAGAATCAGAATGGTACAGATCAAAGCCAACTTATCTTGAGCTGTTTTTTATTCCCTGGAAAGCACACCCCCATGCCTGACCTACCATGCTTAAGATGCCTTCATAAAAAGTCACTAGCAGGGTCACCTAGGGCACAGAGTTGGCGGACACCCCCATGATCCTTAGAGGACTGCCCATGAGATCTTAGGATCACTGGTGAGTGGAACACAACTTCTGTTCCAATCCAATCGCGCACAGGACCTGAGACAGCACTAGGGAAGCAGAGAACCAGCCTGACCAGGAGCACAAGACCCTTCTGGTCTGTGCCAGCACCAGGTCACCTAGGACAGAGTAGGTGGACACCCCTATGGTCCCTAGAGGACTGCCCAAGCCATCTTAGGATCACTGGTGAGTGGAACACAATATCTGCTCCAATCCAATAGTGACGGGTCTGTGACAGCAGGAACAAGGACACCAGAGCCT
>NC_034593.1:73029455-73030704 GCF_900095145.1 Mus pahari
AAAGCAAGAAAGTAATCCTTCAACAAACCTAAGAAAAGACAGCCACAAGAACAGGATGCCAACTCTAACAACAAAAACGAAAGGAAGCAACAATTACTTTTCCTTAATATCTCTTATATCAATGGACTCAATTCTCCAATAAAAAAGGCATAGACTAACAGACTGGCTACACAAACAGGACCCAACATTTTGCTACTTACAGGAAACTCATCTCAGGGAAAAAGACAGACACTACCTCAGAGTGAAAGGCTAGAAAACAATTTTCCAAGCAAATGGTCTGAAGCTGGAGTAGCCATTCTAATATTCTAATATTGAATAAACTAGAGTTCAAAAAAGTTATCAAAAAAGACAAGGAAGGGCACTTCATACCCATCAAAGCTAAAATCTTCCAAGATGAACTCTCAATCCTGAATATCTATGTACCAAATACAAAGGCAGCCACATTCATTAAAGCTTAAAGCACACATTGTTCCTCACACAATAATAGTGCAGACTTCAACACCCCACTCTCATCAATGAACAGATCCTGGAAACAGAAACTAAACAGAGACACAGTGAAACTAACAGAAGTTATGAAACCAATGGATTTAACAGATATCTATACAACATTTTATCCTAAAACAAAAAGATATACCTTCTTCTCAGCACCTCATGGTGCCTTCTCCAAAACTGATCATAAAATTGGTCACAAAACAGGCCTCAACAGATACAAAAATATTGAAATTGTCCCAAGCATCCTATATGACCACCATGGTCTAAGGCTGATCTTCAATATCAACATAAATAATATAAAGCCAACATTCACTTGGAAACTGAACAACACTCTCATCAACGATACATTGGTCAAGGAAGAAATAAAGAAAAAAATTAAAGACTCTTTAGAGTTTAATGAAAATGAAGCCACAACATACCCCAACTTGTGGGACACAATGAAAGCATTCCTGAGAGGAAAACTCAAAGCTCTGAGTGCCTCCCAAAAGAAACTACAGAGAGGATACACTAGCAGCTTGACAGCACACCTAAAAGATCTAGAACAAAAGAAGCAAATTCACCCAAGAGGAGTAGACAGCAGGAAATAATCAAACTCAGGNNTGAAATCAACCAAGTGGAAACAGAAAGAACTATTCAAAGAATCAACCAAACTAGGAGTTGGTTCTTTGAGAAAATCAACAAGATAGATAAACCCTTAGCCAGACTCACTAGAGGGCATAACAACAGATCTGGAGGAAATCCAAAGCATCATCAGATC
>NC_034593.1:73032684-73045685 GCF_900095145.1 Mus pahari
AACTTCAAGTCTCTGAAGAAAGAAATCAAAGATCTCAGAAGATGGAAAGATCTCCAATGCTCATGGATTGGCAGGATCAACATTGTGAAAATGGCTATCTTGCCTAAAGCAATCTACAGATTCAATGCAATCCCTATCAAAATTCCTACTCAATTCTTCAACTAGTTAGAAAGGGCAATTTACAAATTCATCTAGAATAACAAAAAAAACCTAGGATAGCAAAAACTCTTCTCAATGATAAAAGAATCTCTGGTGGAATCACCATGCCTGACCTCAAGCTGTACTACAGAGCAATTGTGATAAAAACTGCATGGTACTGGTATAGCAACAGACAGGTAGACCAATGGAATAGAATTGAAGACCCAGAAATAAACCCACATACCTATGGTCACTTGATCTTTGAAAAGAGAGCTAAAACTATCCAGTGGAAAAAAGACACATTTTCAACAAACGGTGCTGGCACAACTGGCGGTTATCATGTAAAAGAATGAGAATTGATCCATTCTTATCTCCTTCTACTAAGGTCAAGTCTAAGTGGGTCAAGGAACACCACATAAAACCAGAGACACTGAAATTGATAGAGGAGAAAGTGGGGAAAAGCCTCGAAGATATTGGCACAGGGGAAAAATTCCTGAATAGAACTGCAATGGCTTGTGCTATAAGATCGAAAAGTGACAAATGGGACCTCATAAAATTGCAAAGCTTCTGTAAGGCAAAAGACAGTGTCAATAAGACAAAGAGGCCACCAACAGATTGGGAAAGGATATTTAGTGATCCTAAATCAGATAGGGGACTAATATCCAATATATATAAAGAACTCAAGGAGACGGACTCCAGAAAACCAAATAACCCCATTAAAAAATGGGGCACAGAACTCAACAAAGAATTCTCAACTAGGGAATATCTAATGGCTGAGAAACACCTCAAAAAATGTTCAACATCCTTAATCATCAGGGAAATGCAAATCAAAACAAGCTTGAGATTCCACCTCACACCAGTCAGAATGGCTAAGGTCAAAAATTCAGGTGACAGCAGATGCTGGTGAGGATGTGGAGAAAAAGGAACTCTCTCCATTGTTGGTGGGATTGCAAGCTTCTAAAACCACTCTGGAAATCAGTCTGGCAGTTCCTCAGAAAATTGTACATAGTACTACTGGATAATCCATCAATACCTCTCCAGGGCATATATCCAGAAGATGTTCCAACTGGTAATAAAAACACATGCTCCACTATGTTCATAGCTCCTTAGTTATAATAGCCAGAAGCTAGAAAGAACCATGATGTCCCTCAACAGAGGAATGGATACAGAAAATGTGGTACATTTACACAATGGAATACTACTTAGCTATTAAAAACAATGAATTTATGAAATTCCTTGGCAAATGGATGGATCTGGAGGGTATCATCCTGAGTGATGTAACCCAATCACAAAAGAAATCACATGATATGCACTCACTGATAAGTGGTTATTAGCTCAGAAACCTAGAATACCCAAGATATAATTTGTAAAACACATGAAACTCAAGAAGAACGAAGACCAAAATGTGGACACTTTGCCCCTTTTTAGAATTGGGAACAAAACTCCCATGGAAGGGGTTACAGAGACAAAGATTGGAGCTGAGACGAAAGGATGGACCATCCAGAAACTGCCCCACCCAGGGGTCCATCCCATAATCAGCCACCAAATGCAGACATTATTGCATACACCAGCAAGATTTTGCTGAAAGGACCCTAATATGGCTCTTGTGAGGCTATGCCAGTGCCTGGCAAACACAGAAGTGGATGCTCATAGTCAGCTATCAGATGGAACACAGTCCCCCAATAGAGGAGCTAGAGAAAGTACCCAAGGAACTGAAGGGGTCTGCAACCCTATAGGTGGAACAACAATATGAACTAACAAGTACCCCTAGAGCTCGTGTCTCTAGCTGCATATGTAGTAGAAGATGATTTAGTCAGCCATCATTGGGAAGAGAGGCCCCTTGGTCTTGCAAACTTTATATGCCCCAGTACAGGGGAACACCAGGCCAAGAAGGGGGAATGTGTGGGTAGGGGAGGGTATAGGGGACATTGGGGATAGCATTTGAAATGTAAATGAAATAAATACTTAATAAAAATTAAAAAAAAGTCATTAGCTCCCAACAATTAAAGAACCAAGAATTGCATAGTTATCATCTTCAAATTAGGAAGTTCTCTCTACTTTGGTTTAATCTGCCTATCTGTGGTTCCCATCAATATAACTGATTATTGCCCTGATTTATGATTTTCTTTGAGATATAAGTACTCATATCTGATGGAACCACTTCCACAGTAGAACATGGACATTATACTAACCTGACTCTGTGTTCTCAGGCCATGGTCACACATGTTTCACTCCAAAATTTCACTACCTCTGTGCCCCTTGATATGAGCATGTGATTTTGTGTCAGCAACCAGAAAATGCCCCAGAAACATGATGAAAATTTCAAATGTTCAGTTGTCTCTGGTAAGAGAGATTCTGGGGTCTCTTGAGGCATAGCCTTGATGAGAACTAAGGGACCCTGGTATCCTCAAGTTACATGTGTCAACACCAAATTGCATTATAATAATAAAATTTGGAGAATAGAATAGAAGAGAATCAAAATCAAGATAACATTCATAATGTTCCTGAAGTTTGTAACTGAGGGTAAAATATTGAGATATTATATCATTATTAAAATAAGAGAGGCATGGATTGAAGTAATGAGCCACAGGGAAGTTTGTGTTAACATACTGAAAGTTTATGAAGCAAAAAGATAGTTAAGCTAAATGCCTAGTGAGCGCTGTAAATGTATTAAAAATATATAATGTTTAAATACAAGATATCTTAATTCTAGTCTTTCTTCTGTCACTTTTTGGCTATTTTAGCCAATTCAGAAGAAATTAACATTAGTGTTTCTTTGCTAGACCTCCTAAAGTTAGCAGCACTGATTTCCCACCATGCCTTGCATGAAGGAAGCAAACCATCAAAAGGCTGTCGGCAGGCCAGAGAAGTCACATAACTTCTCATAAACAGGCCCCTTAGTCACGTAACACAGACAGAGCATTGGACTGGAGATCAGAAAACCACACACTCCATCTTCCCTTATCTTCCCGTGCACAAGTCTTGTTTTGGAAGCACCACTTGACCTCCCATGAATCACCAATCAAAGTGCCTGAAACCCGAGTGAAGATAGCACTTGCAAATCTTAGATAAATCGCCGCCCATAAAAATAACCGCAACCCTGTCAAATTGTCAAATAGAACCGTTGGCAGCTGTTTCTTTCCTTTTAGGGGTTTTCTTGCTAGAGTTCACGTTCAGGTTAGAGCAGAGATGTGTTCTGACTTACTGCAGATAGGAGCTATCTAAAAATGACAGCAAGCAAATTCCAGTCAGAAACATGGGGCACCTGCATGTGTGGAGCATGACAATTTGGTTTCAATAAGTGGAATATGTCAATCAGAACTAGCTTCGGTCATATCTACTCCAGAGGACACCATTCCATGGAGCAGACACTACCTTTCACAAAGAACCTACATCGTCCAGGCCTGAGACTCTCAGCATCCCAATGTCATGCTTTATAAAGAAAGCAAGGCTATCGTTCTAGCACTGGGCAGTCTAAAGTAGAAGGATTCTATATGTTTGAAGCCAGATAAGGCTACATCATGAATTACAGACCAACTTGAGGTACAATGTGAAACTCTGTCTCCAAAAATAAATAAGTAGTCCTGAGTTGCCTACCTTCCCAGGAAATCCCTCAGTTCCCCCCCCCCTCCATTCCACCCTCTTTCCCCATACACACTTCACATGTCTGGCAGTACTCTCTCCCTATAGCTCCTCTCACTTGGTTGCCCAGACCCATTTGGCCAAGTCTCCTGTCATAATTTGCAGGACACACAATGAGTGCATTGCAGAGAGATCATGCATCTTCCCTCTCCTTCTGGCATTTCTATCCCGAAACCCGCTTGGGCTCCTGCTTGCTCCACAGGTAAACCCCACATCTTCTTTCCTTCTGGCATCTCATCCCCATCATGGAAGTACAGAATATATCATGGAGTCTCCATCATTTCCATCTGCTTCTGGGACATCCCCTTTCCCCATTTAAGAACATGTATAGATTATCCATTTGCTCCTCAAGAAATAGCTTGACTTATCCACTTCCTGGCATATCAGGGCAGGCACAGCTCATCTGCTTGTCCCCCAAACCAGAGGTCAACCAGATGTTCACTGACCCTTAAATTCCATATGTTACCTACATTTGTGGAGTCATTCTCAACTCCCCTAAACAGAGGCCACACATCTACTACACCTGTCAGGCTAACACCACTGTCTCAGATTGTCCTGGTGTACCTGCTAACTCCTTAGTCCTCAGGTCAAAGATTATAACCACATAAACCTTCAAAACTATCTTAGACAGGGTTTGTATTCCTGCACAAAACATCATCACCAAGAAGCAAGTTGTGGGAGAAAAGAGTTTATTCAGTTTATACTTCCACATTGCTGTTCCTCACCAAAGGAAGTCAGGACTTGAACTCAAGAAGGACAGGAAGCAGGAGCTGATGCAGGGACCATGGAGGAATATTACTTACTGGCTTGCTCAGCTTGCTTTCTTATAGATTATCAGTCCAGGGATGGCACACAATGGACCCTCCCACCCTTGATCACTAATTGAGAAAATGTCTTACAGCTGGATATCATGGAGGCATTTCCTCAAGGGAGGTGCCTTTTCTCTGTGATAACTCCAGCTTGTGTCAAGTTGACACACAAAACACTCAATACAATTGACCTCTTATCAACTTGACACATAAACACATCACTATTAAGCCTCAATCCTTACTTTCTTATTCATCACCAATATCTAAATAACTTTAAAAGTTCCAAGGTCCTTAAAAATTTTATATATTAAAATTCCAATCCATTTAAAATATCCAATCTTGCTGAGCATGGTGGCACATGCCTTTAATCCCAGTACTCGGGAGGCAGAGGCAGGCAGATCTCTGAGTTCAAGGCCAGCCTGGTCTACAGAGTGAGTTCCAGGACAGCCAGGGCTACACAGAGAAACCCTGTCTCGGAAAACCAAGAAAAAAAAATCCAATCTTTTCTAAAATTCAAAGTCTTTTTACAATTCAAAGTCTCTCAACTGTGGGCTCCACTAAAATACTTTCTTCCTTCAAGAGGGAAAACTATAAGGGCACAGTCACAAAATCAAAATCAAAATCAAACTATAACCATCCAATGTCTGGGAGCCACACTAACAATCTTCTGGGCTCCTCCAAGGGCTTGGGTCACTTCTCCAGCTCTGCCCTTTGTAGCACACACCTTATCTTCTAGGCTCCAGCTGCCTGTACTCCACTGCTGTTGCTGTTTTTGGTGGTCATCTCATGGTACTGGCATCTCCAAAACACTGTTGTCTTCCACTGCAACTAGGCTTTACCAATAGCCTCTCATAGGCTCTCTTCATGGTGCCAAGCCTCAACTCCTTTGCATGACCCCCTCAGTCCTGGGCCATCAATTGCAACTGAGAATGTACCTTCAAAATAGCCTTCCATGGCCTATCACAGTGCCAAGCCTCAGCTGCTCTTTGACCCCTTTATGCCTTAAAAAAAATACCAGTCCAGGGATGGCACCACCCACAATATGCCCTCCCACTCTTGATCACCAATTGAGAAAATGCCACAAATTATTACCACCTGGATGACTCTTGCACATGACCAAGTCTATCCATAGCACGGGGTACAACCTTGGCTCTCTTTGGAACACAGCTTCTTTGTGCTCTCAGAAAACACTTCTTAGAAGATTTTACTTCAATGATGCTGGTCTCTCCTTAATCACCATCAATTTCTTAGCTCCAGTTAACCAGCATCAATGGTCCCAGTAATGCAAAGGTTTTGCCTTAGTAGTTCTGGAATCTTGTTAATCACAGCTGATTCTTCAGCCCCAGCTAACCAAAACCACAGAATCTTCACAATCAAAATAGCAACAGCCCTGATAAGTGTCTTTAATCTTCCCTCTGCAATTTTACAAGCCAGGTCTCCACCTTCTGCAATGTTCTCAACATTATCTTCCAAACTCCTACAGAACATCCCACAGAGCTATTAACATCCCAATGGCTCTTCTAGCTCAAAGTTCCAAAGTCCTTCCACAGTACTCCCCAAAACATGGTTAGGTTGTCACAGGAATACACCACTATGCTGATACCAATTTGTCTTAGTCAGGCTTTGTATTCCTGCACAAAACATCATGACCAAGAAACAGGTTGGGGAAGAATGGGTTTATTTAGATTATACTTCCACATTGCTGTCATCACCAAAGGAAGTCAGGACTTGAACTAAAGCAGGTCAGGAAGCAGGAGCTGATGCAGAGACCATAGAGGAATGTTACTTACTGGCTTGCTTCCCCTGGCTTGCTCAGCTTGCTTTCTTACAGATTACCAGTCCAGGGATAGCACCACCCACAAAGGGCCCTCTTATCCCTGATCACTAATTGGGAAAATGCCTTACAGCT
The DNA here is from genome assembly GCF_900095145.1 of Mus pahari. Taxonomy (NCBI): domain Eukaryota; kingdom Metazoa; phylum Chordata; class Mammalia; order Rodentia; family Muridae; genus Mus; species Mus pahari. The sequence goes on from NC_034593.1 coordinate 73,039,183, forward strand.
GGATCTCATGGAGGGATTTCCTCAACTAAAGCTCCTTTCTCTGTGATAACTTCAACTTAAGTTGACGCACAAAACCACCCAGTACGCAAACCCTGGCTTTCTCAAGAACAACTACAAAGGACAAGCATGCTCCCCAGATCAGAGGCAGCACAGCAACCAACCCAGGACACATTCATGTCTCTGCTTACCAATATAGAACACGCAGATGCAGTGCCATTATCTAGTTAAACCGTAATCATTTCAGATGCCCCACTCAAAAATCAAGTGACCTCACAAGACTAAGCTTCAAGTACCTCTTGGTTTATCCAAAAACCAGCTATTTCAGTTAGCATTCATTAGCACAGCTTAAAGTCATCTGAAAGGAGATGCTTCCACTGGGTGAATATATAGATCAGATTGGCCTGTGGGAACATCTGTGAGGACTGTGTAGATTATTAATTGATGCAGAAGGAAGTTGAGCTCACTGCAGGAGGCATAGGCCCTAGGTAAGTGATTCTGGGCTGAATAAGAGTTAGTGAAGCAGGAACGTGTGAGTGATCCAATGACACATTAACAAGCACCATTGCTCCAGGATCCTGTAGTGAGTTTCTGCCTTGACTTCCTTTAATGATGGACTCTGACCTGGAAATTGTAAGTTGAAACAAATCCTTTCTTCCACAATGGCTTTTGGTCAAAACATTTCATCACAGCTACAAAGATCAAACCAGGACATCAGCCAAGTCAGGTTAACAACATATACCAATTCAAATGCTCACTCAATACAAGGAGGTGCAGAAATTCAACAGACAACCAGAGACCTAAGTCAACGTACCCAAGTCTCACTAAAACTACAAGTAATATGAAAAATCAATACAATATGTCATCACCCCCCAATCACCAATAGTGTAGTAACTGTCCACAATGAAAATAACATAGAGAAAGCTCAAGTCACAAAATTCAAAAGAACAACTATAAGCATGTTCAAAGAGTTCAAATTAAAGAGAGGATGTGGGGAGAGGGAGAGAGAGAGAGAGAGAGAGAGAGAGAGAGAGAGAGAGAGAGAGAGAGAAATACTTGAATGGACTTAAAAGGAGAAAAAAATAAACTCATGACTGAAGGGCAAGAAAACATAAAGAGCTGAATAAATAAGGAAGATAAATCAGGACATGAAAATAGAATGCAATAAAATTTAGAAAGAATGAAGGAAACATAAGTTAAGATGGAGCTTGCAGTGCAATTTTCAACAAGTCTAATTTAAAAGCCCAATGGATAGCTTCCCTGGCAGAATGGATAGTGCGCGAGGGACAGACAGAATATCAGTGCCTGAAGAAAAAAATGGAGGAGTTTAATCATTGAATCAAAGAAAATGACATCTTTATAAAAACTCATGAGGAGAATAAGTAAGGTCTTTGAGACACCACAAAAATCAACTGTAAACACAGAAGAAAAAGGCCTGGTCAGTTCTAGAAAGTTAAGTCTTAGAGTAAAACATGAACTTAAGGGAAGAGATGGCCATCTGCACACAAGATGTACCCAGCACAAGAAGTAGACAAAATCAGAAAAAAAATTCCCCCATACTATACAGTTGAAACTCTAAGTATATTTTCAGAACCTCAAGTTTTGAAAAATGACAGATACAAATTTAAAAAAAAAACAGAAAAATGACAGATGCCAAAACAACTATGCATATCAAAAGTATCTGGAAGGAGAAATAAGATTTTAAAAATACCACCAAGCCAATGAAGCCCTACAGAGAGTACTGAAAGGGATGCTTCCAACTGAAGAAAAGACGTGCAAACCTAAGAGGCTACAGGAAAAACAGCAGAGCTAAAAAACAAACAACAAACACTACAAAGTCAGCAAAATCACAGAAATATTAATCTCCTAACATTTTTAATATTAGAGAGAACTCAAATAAATTAGTAAATGATACATCTTAAGAGCTTGAAAAGCAAGAACAAAACAAAACCAAAAGCAGGAGGTTGGGAAAGAATTCTGTAGTTGAAAATGAATGGTAGAGGCTGGAAGTAGTGGTGCATGCCTTTAATGCCCAAAATCAGGAGGCAGAGGCAGGGGCATCTCTGAATTTGAGACCACCTCGATCTACATATTGAGTTCCATGGCAGCCAGACCATGTCTTGAAAACTAAGCAAAAAGGTGCTTAAATAAATAAATAAATAAATAGATAAATAAATAAATAAATAAATAAACAAAATGAGGGAGGCACTAGAATATGGAAAGAACCTCTGTAGTTACTTTGGTAGGATTAAGTATTAGGAAAGCAGCCATCTTAACCAATAACAATATATGGATGTAGTTCCAAAAAATTATCACACCATTCTTCACAGAAATTAAAGACATTAAACCTCACATTTTAAGCATAATAAAATACAAGATGGCCAAACTATACACAAGAAAAAAGACAGCATCAACAGATGGTATTGGGGAAACTGGATATCTAAATATAGAAAACAGGATGGCCATATGCTTATTCCTCTCTCTGTGTAAAACTCCACTCTGAAGGACCAAAGGACTCAAAGTAAAACTTGAAGTTTTGATGCTTCTTGGAGAAAGGCAGAAGGTATGCTACAAAATAGAGACATACATAAGGAACTTTAAAGAGGTTCTAATCACTGAGGAAATGAGCCAAACAACCAACAAATGGAACCTCAGGAAACCAAAACGCTGCTCCACAAGAGAAAGTCTATTGAGTGAAGAGACATCTTAATAATGGAAGAACCTTTTTGCCAGAGAAGTAATTCCTAGAACAAAGAACTCAAAACAAAGCATTCAGGAAACAATGGACCCAATAAAAAGCAGTCTACAGAGATAAATAAAGCTTTCATCAGGAGAAACATAATTGAGTAAAAACATTTTTTAATTTTTTTCTTTTTATTGAAAATAAACTATTTTCTCATACAGTACATCTTGTTATAGTTTCTGCTCTCTCTTCACCTTCCAGTTCTGCCCCACTCCCTTTCTTTCTCTCATTAGAAAAGAACAGGCTCCTAATAGATAGCAACCAAATATGACAAAATAAAATACAGTAAGATAAAAGTAAAGCCATTGAGGCTGGATAAGGAAATCCAACAGAGGGAAAGACTAGAGAGCAGGCGCAAGAGTCAAAGACGCACTGATACTCACACTCAAGAGTCCCAAAAATACTTAGCTGAAAGCTGTAACGTATATGCAGATGACCTGGTACAGATTCATGTAAGCACCAGCTCTATCTATGTTCAGTGAGTTGTGTGGGTGCTGTCCTTGGCAACTGGGCCTTGCTGTCAGTTTGTAGAAAACAACCCATTGCCTTAGGAACAACCTAGGTTGTTTGGGGTTTCCATGGGACCCCTTGGCCTACAACTCAATTGAATGTAACCCAATCCTGGTACAGGAAGCCCCATTTGGAGAAAAAATATGGCCAATTGTTAGTCCTTATTCCCTATTATTAGGAGATCTCAGTAAAAACCTTTATAAATTCTAGGAAGTTTCCACTGAACTAGGTTTCCATATCAACCTTCAAATGTCCTTCAATTCCAGCTATTTCTCCCCATATTCCCTCCCTCAACCCCATCTCCTCTCCCTGTCCCCACCTGTTCCCCCTGTTCTCATCCCCACCCACCACCAGTCCACCCTTAGAATAGAATACTATATCCCCTTCCAAAGGGAAATAGTGTCTCCCAGTCCCTTCTTCTACACCTAACCTCTCTGCATCTATGGATTGAAGGTTGGTTATCATTTAGTTAGTAGTCAATATTCATATATAAATGAATGCATAACAAATTTATCTTTCTGGGTTACCTCACTCAGGATTAATTTTTCTAGTTCAATCAATTTTGGTCAACATTGTTAACCATCAGGGAAATGCAAATTCAGGCTATTCTCAGATTTCAGATTTCTCTCACTCCAGTAAGAATGGTTATCATGAAGAAGTCAATGCCAATGAATTCTGGTAAAGATATAATGACCAGGGATCATATTCTCACTATTGCTGAGGGAATAAAGTAATATAGTCACAGTGGAAATTGGTGGAGAGTTTCCTCAAAATCATAAAACAAAATTACTATATGCCCCAACTATATCACTCTTTGGCACAGAAATATTTGCTCATCTATGGTCACTACCTCTTTATTTGCAATAGCTATGAAATGGAATCATTGTAGATATTCAGTAACATAAGTAAATAATTAAAATATAATGTGTATTTTCATTTCAAATATTACATTTACATATCACAAATCTTATTCATATATAAAGAAAGACTTAAATTATGACATTTGCTGTTAAGGAAGTGGAACTGGAAAACATTTTACTGAGTAAAGAAACCCATCCCAGAAAAGACATAAACTGCGTGTTCTTTGTCACATATGGTGCTAGATTTTAGTCTTAGTTCTGTGATTTTAACTAGAAGTACCCATTATAGTCAGGAAACTAGGAAGAGACCATTGGGATGAGGATAGTAGAATGTATGCAATACTTAAGGAGACCTAAGGGATGCTAGAGCTGGAAAAATGTAAGCATGAAAAGAGGTGACAGGATTGGGGAATTAACTGAAGGTTAACTTAATGGATTAAGGTTAAGTTAATGGATGATTCATTTAAAAATCCATATGGAAATCTGCTATCTCGTAAACCACTTAAAATTTACATACATCTAAGTGCTTGAAAGAGCACCAGCTTGCATGGTTAACAGTAATGCTCCTAGAAGCTGTGAGACATTAAGCAAAAATCCTAATGCCAAGTGTGAGATGCCTCCACAGGAGTTCTTCATGAAGGAGACCTCAGAGGATCCTAAAGCAATAGAGGCTATTGCCATTCCTCTTACTGCCACCAGAACTAGATGACACGACCTTATTGCTCAAGTTGCCATACACCATGCTTACAAGACGTGGAGAAATCAAGCTGGAATTGAGGTGGAAACTTATTCGCAGGTGGTTAATTTTCATAGTGCTAGGAAGTACGGGGCAGGCTACTTAGGTAGAAAAGACCTCAATCGTGTTGCCCGACTGGGAGCCCCATAAGTTTTGATGTCAACCTATTTGGCAAGGAATGCGCATCTGTTAATAGTGGCATGTCTGTTATGGGAATAACCAATAGTTCTTTGAGTGCATTTGAGTCCAAATCCATAGGTGTTAATCAGTGTCTAATACTATAACCCCAATCAAACACCAGTGTTTGAGGGGAGGGGTTCGTGAGGTCTTGGAGGTAACTTACAGATAAACTCTCGTAACACCAAACTGCTGATCATACTCATCGGCAAACACTTCTCTCAGCTTTAAGGAGACAAGGTTGTCAACAATTAATGGCAGAGAACAGAGTCTCATGGCTGCTCAGTGGGCTGAGAATAAGGGATGGTGAGTGATCTGACCCCAGACGACAGGACTATCGCTCGGCCTTGTGTGCGTTCCTTGTGGTTGTTCCTCGTGGTTGTGACATTACCTAAAACAAATACTGAGGGATGGGGCAAGAAAGGCAACACACTTGGATAAAGAATAAGCAGGAACACACTCTGAGGGAAAGAAGCACAGGCCACAGGACTGTGTAATCATGCATTTGAGGGGACTTCTGTCATGTTTCTGTACAGCTTTTAAATTTGTATCGCATTGGGTGTATTTGTTAACATTTATTTTGAAGTCATTTAGGTCACTGATGACCTAAACCTCATGGAGGTCTCCCTACTTCTGTTTATTTATTGTATTTTATGTGCATGTATTGGGAAGTTGGGGGAAGAGGGAAGTGGCCATACCATGGCACATGTGAGGAGGTAAGAGGACAACTTGGGAGAGTTGATTCTTTCCTTTCACTGTGTGCACCCAGGGATTGGACTCAGGCCATCAGGCTTGTCAGGAAGCACATTTACATTGGAGAAAACTTTCTCGTCAATACCAACACAACTTGATTTCTTTCTGTCCTTTGACCAATGTGTATAGCATCTTCAGCAATAGGGTCATACCACCAAGTTCTGGTGTACAGCCAAGAATAATGCCAATAGTCTGTATTTTGTGGGAGGTGTCCTTGGAACTCCCTGCTAACAACATCTGTCACTGTGGAGTTTTGTTGCTGCTGCTGTTGTTGTTGGATTTTTGTTTGTTTGCTTGTTAGTTTATTATTGTTGTTTGCTATCTTATGGCACTATCCCCTGGGTAGGGATACTCCAGTTTCCAAACAGATCAAAGATCTCAAAGTTAGACCAGAAACTGAGGTTTCTAGAAGAGTAGGGAGTACAATTCAGAATAAAGGTTCAAGTTAGGACTTTCCTAACAGGACCTCAATTGCCTACAAAATAAGACCAACAGCCAACAAGTGGAACTTCGTGAAAATAAAAGGTATATGTTCTACAAAGAAAACTGGTACCTTGTCAGAGATGCAGACAGCATTGGAATATTTTCTGCTAGCTAGCTAACTAACAGATGACTAGTGTCTCAAATTAGGAAGAAGAAGAAGAAGAAGAAGAAGAAGAAGAAGAAGAAGAAGAAGAAGAAGAAGAAGAAGAAGAAGAAGAAGAAGAAGAAGAAGAAGAAGAAGAAA
>NC_034593.1:73046250-73056315 GCF_900095145.1 Mus pahari
AAGAACAAGAAGAAGAACAAGAAGAACAAGAAGAAGAACAAGAAGAAGAAGAAGAAAGCTAAATGCCCAACTCACTTATAACCCACTTGAGAAATGAGCTATGGGAGCTGAGATGGAGGAGTAGTGCTGGCCTTCCTTAGCTACCAGAGAAATGCAAATTAAAACTATTTTGAGACTTCATCTCTCCCCAGTCAGAATGACTAAGGAAAAGAACAAAAAGGACACCAAATTTAAAAAGAAAAGTGAGGAGGTGGAGAGAATGTAGAGCTGTCATTTATGGTCGGTGGGAATACAAGCTGATATAGCCTCTGTGGAAAGGCAATGGTACATCAGAAAATAAGAAATAAATGTACCCCGTGTCCCTGCCATACTGGGATGTAAGAGCGTCTCTGTATCCTACTTTAGACACAGATGCTCATCTATGTTTACTGACATTCTCAACACTATAACTAAACGTCCACCAACTGTTGATTGGATAATAGCAGACAAGAGATATGTTGTTTCCTATTGAGTCAATAGTCAGTACAATGGATTGCTAGGGAACAGAAGAGACTTAATTCCCACCAAGGACTTTGAAATTTCTTAGCAGGAAACCCGCTGGATTTGAATGGGAACAGTGTAAGGACCAAGTTGAGCAGCTTCTAGTCATACAAGTCTGTATGCGCCATGCTAATAAAGCCACTTCTTCATCCACATCCCTGGCAACAAGGGAATCCATTACTCTTTAAAACATTTTTAGCTTGTTCACGCATCCCAATGGTACAAATGTAACCAGTATTTGATGATGTACAAATGTAATGTTACCCTCAACCCAGAGCTTTGCTGGGCACTGACAGTTTATTGATGTGGTTTTCTTTTAAGAAGTTTGTCTTGTTGAAAGATAGTCTGAACAGGACGTCACTGAGGACTATCGTAGGGAATATCCAAAAAGGCTCCAAGCCTACCTTACAGGTGGATCCTGTCATTATTTCAGTTTGGTGAAGACCTCAATGGTGATTAATGTCTGCCCTGGCCGTTTGCAGTTGCAAGCATCTGGGTTTCCCATTGGTCCCCAGTCAATGCTCTGGAAAAGCAGGAATCAAGGGCAGGTTCTTTCCTTATGACACCGGGAGTGGTGTGGGGCATTGGACCATGGCAACAGACAGAAGAACTGCTAAGGTAACAGCAAAGTTCAGAACCCCGATAAAACCCATAGTTGAGAACAGCGGGAGCTCAAACTAGCTCCCAACCAGATTCCTGTCCTGGAGTGTGACCACAACAGTCCACTAAGAGGATAATAATAGCCGGTCACATAGCATAACACTTAAGTTCTCTACACTAATGAGGTTTCTAAATGGGCCTGGAGTGTTTAGCCAATCAGCTTCCCTGCCTGGATATCCCTCCCTGCAAAAGATATTTAATTTCTAGTTTACCCTGAGCAAGAAATCTGTATCCTCATATACCATGAATAAAGCAGTTTGGACAAACAAGGACTGTCTTCTACATCAAGAACTGTCACAGGTGGGGGCGGGGTGTTTCTGTCACAAAGAGCCGCCCCCAAGTCTCCTATCAAGGCCTTCTTCCAGCTCCTCTGCACTACCTTCCCTCACTCAGAGCTAAGCCAGACCACGCCTCCCCCCCCCCCCACACGGGCTCTGTTCTACATGGTCCTCAACAGGATCTGGGTACAACACAAGAATCCTATTCTCAACTCTTCAAGGTTCTCAGCTGTGTCTGGATGCACAGGAGTTTGAGAACCACAGCCTCCGTCCCAGCTGCGCCCCCCAACCCGCCCCGCTGTTGTTCACCCAGAGAAACACTGTGGGGCTGGTACCCCTATCTTCCATTGCTTTTCACCCCTCCCCTCCCAGCAGCAGCCTAGCCCTAGCGCTCCTGCATTTCATCTCCCCGAATGGCGTACGATTGGTGTTCCAACACTTAAGTGGTGATGATGCAGAAGAGCAGATGAGCCTGTCAGTCTCCAAACCAGACCATGTGCTCTGTTGCCCAGCCCTGAGTTAACAATGTAGAGAAAAATACAGTGGGAGAAGTGCTATACTGTGGCAATGAGAAAATGAAGTGAACTTAAGTCAGGTATACTGATAACTAGGAACTGCCACTTTATTAACCCACCTGTCAAATTTCTCTGTCTCTATGTCTCTGTCTGTCTCTGTTTCTGTCTCTCTGTCTCTGTCTCTTTCTCTCCTCATACGCTCCATCTTGATGGAAGAGAAGAGACAAAAGGAAGAGCAAGAGCAGAGAGGCAGAGAAGAGAGGCAGTTTTTAGCTTGCTCTTACCCTGTCTGAGATCTCTCATTCCAACTGTAATCACTGACTGTCATTTCTAGACTTCAGGCAGGCAACATAAAAGCCCTGGGAGGAGATTTTCCTCCTCTTCATTCCCTGCATGCACACGATGTCAGAAAGTCACACGCAGCTCTTCCCATGATGGGCCTGTCAAGCCCTGGCTGGCACCCATCACCAAGCACAGCTGCCATCAATCACTGACATGCTTTGCATTGATCTTATCATTTACTCCCTCCAGGGAGAGGGTCTTGTCCGCCTATTCTCATTGCGTTTATTTTGCAGTAGTGTCGATTCTAATTCACAGGGAGAACAATAGTGTAGACTTCTTGGTCAGACAGAGCAGCCTTCCAATTTTTCACGGGTCGGGTTCATTTTCTTCAGATCACTAACTAAACTAAACATGAAGAAAATAAAAGCAGCCAGCAAGAATTGATTAGGATGCAACTGCCTCCTCAGGCTGAGTTTCTTCCTTTCAGCCCTCACAGTCAGGCTGCCAACATCTTTCAAGAAGCCTCTCTTAAGCTGATTTCTTGTATTATCTGCTGGGATGCAAAATATCAGGTGGCCTAGAGTACTTGATATCAAGAAGAAAGGATAGCAAGTTTTCAAACGCCTGCCCAGCAAGGGAGGCTCCCGTTTTATTCTGAACTTAGAAAGGTAACCCAGATGGATTTTGTAGGATTTTTGTGACTCCTTCTGCTCCCTCTGCTGCCTCCCTCCTTCCTCTGCCCTTCCCACTCTTTCATTTCTTTCTGTTTGGGCATTCTCCTGTAACGAGAAGAAACTTCCAGAAGCCAGGGTTAACTCTCAGTGTGGATGTGTCCACAACCACATAACCTTCTGCACTTCTGCCTTTCTGCCCTTGAAAATGTCCTTCCACCCTCAGCATCTTCTGCAAAGCCTAACTCTTAATTTGTAGCCTGATCGCAGTCAAGCCCCAGCATCTTTTGCAAAGCTTGACTTTTAATTTGTAGCCAGGATGCAGAAGCACAGCTTACTCTTGAGAGCCATTTCTTAATTTAGGGAGTGAGTCAGAGCCTTAGCAGTGACATCCCATGATTCTACAGTATACAATCCCATTCTTGGCATCAGACCAGCAAGATCAACTCTTAAAAAATAATGAGAAATCATAATTCTTTTTTAAAAATCTCATAAAAGTGAAAAAGAAAAGGTCCCAAATCTGTAAAATTCTTGCTACATTTACAGGCACCAGTGGCTTCAATTATGACATTGGGCAAGGAACTTAAACGTATTTATCTAAACATTTGAATAATTAAATCATGTTTTTTCAAGTTGCCTGACACTTGCTGGCACCAACAGTGCACTGTCTCCTCAGAGGGCCAAGAAAATCAAGGCTAATGATCTCCCACTGCTAATCCACAGGAGGGTTTGTGATTTCACTGTAATATATTGTAAGAAAGTAAACTGCACATTTGCCAACAAGCAAAGAGCTTGAAATGATGGGCTGAAACAAAAGGAGGGACATTAGAGAGAAATGCATGACTGAGTGTGCCGCCCTAAATCTTGGCCACAAAAACTTGCTTGGGTGGAAAATGGACTAAAAGTGGGCTTGTAACAAGAGACAGTTCATCTTTGTAGGTTTAAAATAAAGTACTGTAATGAAGAAGCTCTTGAGAAGAAACAAATTATACTTTGACTTTTATTAACAAATCTGTTCAATTAAATAAAAAGGCTATGTCCGTCTATTATTGAAAGCTCTTCCTGCTGAATGAGCTTTCCTCCATAAGGATACTGCAACTGGAAAATTTCCTCCTGAGGAATGACAGAAGGAAATATGGATGCTTAATGTGTATGTTTAGCAAGAAAATAAAGGACCAGTGTCCTCAAATGTTTAAAGATCAGTCATCTTGGAGAGGGATGGGAATTATTTTCTTAGTGTTTGCAGGAAGACTCCAGTAAGGTTTGAGAGTCGGAGTGAAGCTTTACTGTGATTCCAATCTGGAATTTCACTCAAAAGTCGTTGTATCAAAGGTTTGATCCAGTTTGGTGCTATTAGGAAGTGATGGAGCCTTGAAAATGCGGAGCCTAATGAGAGGGCTTTGAGTTATTTGAGACAAACCTCAGAAGCATTAAGTTAATTAGGGTTTCAATAACAGCAGCATCAATATCATGAACATATAATAGAAGGGGAGCTCTTAGGTTGACACATACAAGTCCAACAATGACAGGTTCAGAGCACAAAGGTTGAGAACCTGATCGTTGCTGAGTCCATGGTGCTGGGTGGCTCAAGCAGTCCCTGTGTGATTGTGAAGATCTGTGGAGAGCCACTAGTTTTCAGGACATGCCCAACGTTCGATCCAAATATCAATGAAAGAATGAATAGCAACAAAAATACCAGATGAACTTGAACTTGGCCGTGAGAGTGAAAGGAAGAAGGCATCAACAAGGCTTCCTTTTTCATCATTTGTCTGGAATGCCACCAAAAGATGTCACCCAGATCAAGAAAATCCTTGTAAGAGTGCCCATTGGCTTTCATGTTAGTTAGTCCCAGATCCAGTCACATTGACGGCCAAGAGTAGCCCTCCCAAGGACAATGGGACCCATTATCTTCCTCCCTTTTGCTTCCCAACCAAGAGATGAATAGCTGTACTCTGCTATGTAGTCCCCTCCATGTTGTGCCATCATGAATGCTTGATTAGGAAATGAGCCAAAATGAAGCTTTTCCTTATTATAGATTTAGTATCTTAAATGTTTGTTTTTTAAAGTGATGAAAAGCTAACACAAAAAGGGACACAACTCAACTTAAAAGACAGTTTCTAATTGTCCTCATTTGATCTTTGTTGCCATAATAAAACACTCTGACCATAAGCAACTTAAGAGGATGACAGAGCTTGTTTGTCTGAAACGGCCAAGCTGTAATCCATTACTGAAGGAAGTCAAGACAAGAATTCAAGCAGTTCAGAGTGGGATGGACTGTCAATTGTCAGTGAGACAATATCCTGCAGAATTGCTAATAGGAAAGTTCTACGGAGGAAGTTCTTCAGTTAGCCTTTCTTCTTTCCAGGTTTGACACTGGTTATGTCAAATCAATAAGAAAAGCAAATATGACATCAACTTTGGTCATACATGTCACTGTGCCATCTCTTAAGTATTGGTTGTATATGTCTGATGCTGAAGGAGATAAGACAAGAAAGAGTGTTGTTTCTGTTAAGGAGTTGTCTATTAAACTGTTACTGTGTTCATCCACTCTGTAGAAGACTGAGACAATACCTTTGTAAGAATGAACTAACATAGGCAGATGGCACCTATTTACAAATGTTGTCTACTTTGAAAATTACAATGTAACCCAAACCTTAATCCCATCAACCCCCAAGGACAGAGGTCTGAAAAGTATATTGAAGGTGTTTTTGGTCCATGTTTGTTAAATACTTTTTCATGTTCTTTTAAGAAAAGGCAAGTACAGTATCTCCTCATTCTGTTCTTTGCCTTGATAAGTTTTTATATGTAGTGGTTAAGGGTCATGAGACAATGACCCCTAAACTTGACAACCTCCCACACATGGCACAACACGCAAGCCTCTAACCACCTCTAACCAGGTTTGTATTGTGTCAACACCACAACCTTTCCATGTACCCAAGTCTTAGACATGATCTGAGATTTGGGGGCAACAAATAAGTTTCATCTTTTAAAGGCTGGTTGACAACAGCATGTCATCAAATGTCTCTTCTGGAGACAGTGAAAAATGAAATGTGCTTCCTAAGTGAACAATGAAATCCTGGATATCCAAAATTGTAGTGTCTCACTTTGACTGCTGAACTAATATACAAATATATTTATTTGAAACAATGTTGGATTGTTGGAACAATCAACATAAGTGCACATGGTGAGAATAGGATAATTTTGTTGATATTATCTACTGAAGAAAAACTATCTGGGGATATAGTGTTATTTATATATGAGGATGTGAGAATCTTCCAAAGAATATGTTTATATGGCAGGGGTGAGAGTATGTATGCAGATGTTCGTGTATGTGAATTCATGTACAGCCCAAAGGTCTACTTTGGGTGTGGTTCCTTAGGAGCCAACACCTTACTTTTTGACACCGGGTCTCTTACTAGAACCTGGGACTTACTGACTCAGTTAAGGTGGTGAGCTAGTCCCAAAGACCACCCTGTCTCAGTCTGCCTGGATCTGGGATTGTGTTTGTCACATGCTCAAATTCAGGTCCTCACGCTGGCTTAGCAAGCATTTTGTTGACAGAGCATTGTCTCAGCCAAGCCCTCTACCATGAGCTCATAAGAAATAAATATGAAAAAAACTTTCTTTCCTATGCCCTTTCTCTTGTTCTTGCTCTCCCTTTCCCTCTCTACCTCACTTTTTTTCACCCACCATTTTTCATGAGTCAACAAAAGGCAAAATTCTAGAATTTTCCATGGATAATTTGTGCAGGAAAAAAAAAAAAAAAAACACCAGAGTTCAACCTACTTGTCTTTTGGAACTACTAGCTTTAGAGATTTTGGAGAAAGTAATAGATAATCATTTCAATATGTGCCAGTTTTATAACTAAAACTTGAAATCAAAGCTAGAAAACTTTTTTTTTCTGGAAAGCAGTCTTTGGTCCTGTGGCATTGTTTTTCCACTAGTGAGCAACAGGGCCAGGTGCCGACGATGCACTGGGCAGCTTTCAGGGTCCTTGGCTGTAGAAGCTGACTAACCTCTTCTCAGCACACCAGCTTTCCACCTGAGATGTGAGCTGCAGGGACATTGCTCAAGGGATGTATTCTACTCGTCAGCTAAAACAGTGAAACAGCCTCAAAGACACTGACTTTCTAAAAGGAAGACGTGGGAAGAGTTCTCACGGGAGTACTGACTCTGTAGGGAACAACTCAGGGAAAGCTTTCATCCATAACACAATGAAGGGAACTATCAAATTAGTTTTCAAAGAAGCTGGCACTTACATATGCATATAGATTGCATGAATACTAGTCTAAGAGCAAAGCTTATAATTTGCTACTATCAGCTCTCTACAGAAGACTAACCCAGGTGATTACAAATGATTAAAAAGATATTGCCACCTAAGTGGAATATAGACTTAGACTATGTCAGCCAACAGCACCAATGTTTATATTAATCCAAGAAAGTCATTGAATATTCTACCAAAATGAAGGCAATTATTCCCTGCAAATTGCTCAGGATTCTGCTCTTTCATCATGCATACATATGATGATTTGAAGTTTCTTCTGCTAAGTTCACTTACTTTCTCATATAGGATTGTGTAATAATCATTTCATCTGTGGTTTCATTTCTCCACAAGACAGTGAAATCCCAAACTGATAGAAATGTGGATTCTGAAAAGTCTTCCTTGCCAAAATTCCCCACTTATTATTTCCTCATTTGAAATAATGTTCTCATTTGAGGGCTTGTAGTACTTTTGTTAAGAATTGCCACTGTGTGTGTGTGCCAGAGAGATGGCTCAGAAAATAAAGGTGCTTGTTACCAAGTGAGGTGATATCATCATGCATCGTGTATAGTGTATCATGTATCATATATCAATCACATATCATATCATAAATTATGTATCATATATCACATATCATATATCATATATCATATCAATCACATATTTTATATCATATATCAATTTATGTTAAATGTGACATGCAACATCCTACATGTTACATATTATGCCATGTGTCATATGCTATATTATCTTATATCATATACCATATATCATATATCAATCATATGTATGTGTGATGTGCACAGAATCCATATCTTTTAATTCAGTTTAGATATTCTCATCTTCAAAGCAATGGGAAGTAAGAAAGAGAGAGAATTTCCCGACATTATCTTCTGTGTGGTCTTCTCTCTATGACAGCATCTGTCACATTTCTCCTTTCCATAAGGACACCAGCTGTATCAGACAAGGGCTAACTGTCCACCCCAGAAGGACTTCATGTTACTTTACTAATGATATTTGACAGCGCTAACCACTCCAAAGCATTGGGGGATAGATCTTCACCCATGAATCTTAAGTCGTAATACATTCTAATGCAGAGGAAGGAAGAGGCATATTGATGCAGTAGCATAATAATGGTGGTTGTACAAGATGACTGCATCTGAGACTCCATGCTTGCTAAATATGCATGCACATAAAAAATGAAATGTGTACGTCTACCTGCAACTTAAGATTTAATGTTGATTTGTGAAGTTCACTGGAAGTTCAGAGAATTAGTAAAATAAATGTTTATTTGTCGTCAAAGAAATCATTTTTTAATTTTTAATCCCTCCCTATTCTTATTCTCTTTTTCTATTTGTGAAATTAGGCATTATTTAACTAGCTGTACAGGTTCTGATGCAAGAGACATTTAGAATGGGCATAGCATACAAAGTTTAGTCTATGTAATAACCCAAATATAGAATGTATTTTCAGTTATAATGTGATGATTTATATTTTTGACAAAACAGTTTGAATTAAATTATAGTTTCTCACTTGTATATGAGTCTAATTATATGCATTGCATTACAAACATGTATTATTTTTTTCTCTGATGGAGAACACAGCACGATAAAATATCTCCAAGTCTATTAAACTCAAAAGCTGTATTTTCTATTTCCTTTCATGTGTTAAGTGCTTCTTAAATATTTCAAAGAGAGGGAATTAAAATGCCCAGCTTTTCATTGTTTGCGGTTGGTTCCACTGTCCGCAGCTGCTGCTTCAGCAGTAGGCTAGGTACTTTGAGAGTGAAACCCACTTGACCATGCTTCCAGCTAAACCATTCACTGTGCCAGGTGCTACAGTAGAAAAATATGGTTGAAACACTTCCCAACTTGCAAATGTTAGCTTCATTATGGAGAATAGAACGTCTACATTAATGCTGAATGCTCTCCCGGGAGAATGGACTTCCCTCTAAGTACTCTCAGGACATATGCTAGACCTTCTATTCAGTCTATGACAAGCAAGCCTAGGTCTGGGGATGGTGTCCCACTGGCAAAAGCCTAGGACTGACTAGGAGTGGGGTCCCAATGACACCCTTTTCAGCTTCCATTCCATTCATCTCTCGCTTCTCTGAAGTCACCATCCTGTATGACAGACAAGTCCTCCATGGAACCTGCCCAAGCTCAGTATCGCAAATGTTTGTTTGTGGTTCCTTGACTTTGACTCTGCTAATCTGTGTATGTGTGCTTGTGCATTCTCTACTTCTAAAACCCTTCAGCTTCAAACATGTGTCTTGTACTTGTCTGTGTCTGCTGCTAAATCCAGGCCATCCTTATGCAATTAAGATTCCTTTGCCTTCTTCCACCACCTTCTCTCTTTCGAACATATCCTTTTGTTATCTATTGTCACGGATCTCTGCCAACTACTCAAGCAGCCCTCCTTGGATCCAAAGTCTACTGAGATCATTTTCGTCTTTTCTCCCTTTGAGCATTCTATGTAGCTAAAAACCCATGGTTTCTAAGCCCCCTTTACACTTCCATTAAACTTTCAATTCTCTTGCATTTCTCAGCACATGACAGGACTGACTCCACTCTCCATTAAGTCGACACAGGCAAAGCAGCAGACTGTGTTGGTGAAAGACAAAAAATCATGGTTTCTGCCCTCGATGCACAAGGTCGACAGGAAACTGCCTGCAAATGCTATGATCATCGTTTGTCCTTACTCGCACGCTCCTCTAGGCCCCCTCTCTTGTCAAACTTCCGGGGCACAGTCCTCTATCACTAATCGCTGTGTCCGTTAAGAACCTGCCTGTGCTTCTAAAGTGAGAGAGAGAGAGAGAGAGAGAGAGAGAGAGAGAGAGAGAGAGAGAGAGAGAGAGA
>NC_034593.1:73056399-73065067 GCF_900095145.1 Mus pahari
GAGAGAGAGAGAGAGAGAGAGAGAGAGAGAGAGAGAGAGAGAGAGAGAGAGAGAGAGAGCTTTTTCAGGCAAGAATTTCCAGACTTCCCTTTTGAATCACCAGCTTACTAAAACGTTTATAGGAACACTGAACCAGCTACCTGTGTGTTTGGTTAAAGCAAATCCCTCCCTTCGCTTGTGCCCAGGTCCTTTCTACCAACAACTCTTCTCAAACCGTCTTCTAGTGCTCCGACATTTCTCTTCTCAGCAGCATGTAAGCATGTGGTTCTTTCTCTTGCCTTAAAAGAAGTAGAAACTCTTATTTTAACCCTACTTTGTCTACAAATTTCTACTTCTCCTCCTGCCCCCTGATTTCTCACTTTCAGTTAAAAGTAACTTTA
The DNA here is from genome assembly GCF_900095145.1 of Mus pahari. NCBI lineage: Eukaryota > Metazoa > Chordata > Mammalia > Rodentia > Muridae > Mus > Mus pahari. The sequence continues at coordinate 73,056,780 of NC_034593.1, forward strand.
GTTTTTCAATCGTTTGAAGTCACTTATGCACTATTCAAATACACATGAGAGCACATGCTGACAAATGATTGAAGTAGTGGCAGTGACCTCTGACGTGCTGAAGTACCTTGATTGCTATAAAGGTGGATGGAAAATTATGGTTTCCTTATGGACTCTCAAAGGACAATACAGTTTGCACTCAAAGAAGCAGATGCTCTTGTGTCTCCAAGGGAAACTAGGAAAGTGATGAGCATAATCAAAATAAACTGTACGAAATGATCGAAGTATTAGTAACAAGATGTCACCTCAAAGCTGGGTAGGGAAGGATGAGATTGTTCGGAGAGTAGGGGAGGAACTGGGGAGTTGAATGGGTTCCAGTTCTGCTGTATGAAATTCTCATAGAATTAATTAACCTTTTTAAAGATAAAAACTAAATGAGTGTACTTATTTACTATTGTCTAACACAGTAGTATTTCTCACTGGGGCTCTTAGTGTCCACTCAGAAATATCTGCTTCGGGAACACGTTTTTATAGTGTTGCAGTAAAAGTAAAGAATATCATTAAAACCTCTGAATCCTATTATAAAGTGTAATTATTTTTTCCCATTTTATCTGGTTTCAACTGGTTTGTACCAATAAAATAAAGTAAACTATTCTCATGGAAAAGGAATTACAGGATGTCTTTCATGTCCTCAGGTTGTGGGCTTTTCTTTTTTATTAGATATTTTCATTTACATTTCAAATGTTATCCCCTTTCCTAGTTTCCCCTCCGAAAATCCCCTATCACCTTCCCTATCCCCCTGCTCTCCAACCCACCCATTCCCACTTCCTGTGCCTGGCATTCCCCTACACTGGGGCATAGAACCTTCACAGGACCAAGGGCCTCTCCTCCCACTGATAACCAACCAGGCCATCCTCTGCTACATATGCAGCTAGAGCCATAAGTCTGACCATATGTTTTCTTTCATTGATGGTTTAGTCCCAGGGAGCTGTGGAGGTACTGGTTAGTTCATATTGCTGTTTCTCCTGTGGGGCTACAAACCCCTTCAGGTCCTTGGGTACTTTCTCTAGCTCCTTCAATGGGGACCCTGTGCTCCATCCAATGGATGACTGTGAGCATCCACTTCTGTATTTGCCAGGCACTGGCAGAGCCTCTCAGGAGACAGCTATATCGGGCTCCTGTCAGCAAAATCTTGTTGCCATCTGCAATAGTGTCTGGGTTTGGTGGCTGTTTATGGGATGGATCCCCAGGTGGGGCAGTCTCTGGATGGTCATTCCTTTAGTCTCTGCTTCAAACTTTGTCTCTGTAACTCCTTTCTTGTGCATTTTGTGCCCCCTTCTAAGAAGGATCAAAGTATCCACACTTTGGTCTTCCTTCTTCTTGAGTTTCATGTGTTTTGCAAATTGTATCTTGGGTATTCTGAGCTTCTGCACTAATATCCACCTACCAGTGAGTGTACATCATGTGTGTTATTTTGTGATTGGGTTACCTCACTTAGGATGATATCCTCCAGATCCATGAACTTGTCTACGAATTTCATAAATTCATTGTATGTAATAGCTGCATAGTACTCCATTGTGTAAATGTACCACATTTACTGTATCCATTCCTCTGTTGAGGGACATCTGTTTTCTTTCCAGCTTCTGGCTATTATAAATAAGAATGCTATGAACATAGTGGAGCATGTGTCCTGAATAGAGCACTAATGGCTTGTGTTTTAAGATCAAGAATTGACAAATGAAACCTCATAAAATTGCAAAGCTTCTGTAAGGCAAAGGACACTATCAATAGAACAAAAAGACAACCAACAGGTTGTCTTTACCATCTTTACCAATCCTAAATCCAATAAGGGCCTAATATTCAATATATAGAAAGAACTCAAAAGTTGGACTCTAGAGAACCAAATAACCCTCTTAAAACATGGGGGACAGAGCTAAACAAAGAATTCTCAACAGAGAAGTACTGAATGGCTGAGAAGCACCTAAAGAAAATGTTCAACATCCTTAATCATCAGGGAAATGCAAATCAAAACAACCCTGAGATTCTACCTCACATCAGTCAGAATGGCTAAGATAAAAAAACTAAGGTGACACAGATGCTGGTGAGGATGTGAAGAAAGAGGAACACTCCTCCATTGTTGGTGGGATTGCAAGCTGGTACAACCACTCTGGAAATCAGTTTGGTGGTTCCACAGAAAATTGGACATAGTTCTACCGGAAGATCCAGCAATACCACTCCTGGCCATATACTCAGAAGATGCTCCAATTTGTAATAAGGTTATGGGCTTTTAAGTCAAGATGTTAAAGGGCCACACCCAGGAGCCTTTCTTGCAGTATCTGGTGTTTCAAGGTGTGGGAGCAGTGAGGGCTGAAGTCACACGCTCAACCCTTCAGCTTGTCCATCAGTCCACACAGACTCAGGCTGAGAAGTGTGAGAGAGGAAGCACTAGTGGCACCAGTGTCAGGGACAAAGTTCTGCACTGTCCTGATTTGATGCGGGTAGAACAGAGTGCTGATCCCTCCTCTGCAGAAAGCACCAGCTTAAGGCAGACGTTTGAGAAGAGATGGCATTTCCAAATAGTCAATAAGCTCCAAACTGCTGAGTTTCAGTTAAAATGTGTCTTTTAGTTTTCTCCCTCGAATGCTAAATCTGGCAGTGATAGCTTCGTGGAAAGATAAATCCTCCAAGGAACGAGTTCATATAAACAAGGGACTAAATATTAGATATAGGATCTCCAAAGTATATAATCCCCTCTCCTTGCATTTGTCAAACAAAGAATCAGTTTGGGAACATAACATATCATCTTTACTATTTGTATAGTGAAATGTTTAATATATCACTTTGAATTAGCTAGTGTTTAAAACTATAAAGTTCTGGTTTGGGTTGACCTATTCTATGGCAGAAGAAGTAGTTGCAGAAATGTAACTGAATACTATAACAACTTTTATGTGTGCTAATTAATGGTCCCAGCTTTTTTTTTTTTTCTTACATTTCTCTTTTCCCTTTCTTCCATCAAACCCTTCCATATATGCCTCTGGCTTTCTTTGTAATTCATGATCTCTTTTCTCACTAATTGTTGTAACATGATGTATAGATACGGTTTTATTTTTAACTTTTTATTGTTCTTTTTGAGTTTCACATCACGTCATATACCCAGTCCCGATCATCTCTCCATCCCCTCATATATGCCCTCTGCCCTTGCAACCTCTCTCTCAAAATTAAAAAAGCACAGACATACAAACAAAAACAAAAATAAAGCAAAGAAAGCACCTCATCACGGAAGCTGTAGTGTGTCACAGTGTGTCCCACAGTATAGCTCTCTATCCATACATCTTCACTTGCCAATGTTCGTTGCAAAGAGTCATTGGTCTGGTCCGAGATCTCTGGCTTTTACGATACCGTTAATATTGGATTTCATTGGGACTCCTTCCGGCTATTCTGTTGTTGCCCTGTGCCATGGAGACTCGAAGCTTTGAAACAGCAGGACTGGCCCTTTCACACGTCCCAAGCATCCAAACCGTACATGGATGATATAGATTTTGGAGTGGATCAACTCAGAGCCCCGAATCTGGGCCTGGGTGACAGCTAAACTGGCCAACCCACATGTTCTCTCTTATCCACACCACCAGGGTGAGCTCTCTAGCACCACTCTGCTGAGGCCATTCAATGTCTCTGTCGGCCGCAGGCAGGGTCAGCCCTCCAGCTCTCATGCCCTTGGGGCAGCTCACTTACACCCATGTCTACAGAGTCAGCTCCACTGTGCTGCCTAGTTATGACTCAGAACCCACTCTCCCAACTGCTGCAGCCTGTGAAGCGCTGAACCAGCTCTTCTGCTCTCACACCCTCTGGAATAGCTCACCCATGCCTTCATCTTCAGGGCCAGATCCACTGTGTTGCCCAGGCAAGGGGCAGAGCCCACTCTCCTGAGTGCTACAGTCAGTGAGAGGGCAGAGCTAGCTCTCCTGCTCTCATACCTTTGGGGACAGCTTTCCCAGATACTGCAGGTGGTGAGTGGGGAGGGGGAAGGCAACACCCCTGCACCCCTGTATCCCTGCCTCTTCACAGCAGATGAGTGGCCATGGGGCCAGCTCTCCTGCATTCTCAGGGGACCAGCTTACCTATGCCCTTCTATCAGGGCCCAGGTAAGACACAGAACCCATTCCCCCACGTGTTGCAGCCAGCAAGGGAAGAGCCAGCTTACCCACTCTCATCATCCCAGAGTCAGCTCTTCTACCTGCCTCAGGTGGACAGGGGGGCAGACAGGGAGGATTCCCCCCCCCCCCCCCCCCTTATATTCTTGTTGAATAGCAGCTAGTATCTAACGGAATTGTTACTTATTTGGAGACTCTACATTTACATGTTTTAACTTTACCCCCCCCCCCCCGCACTTATACTGCCTCACTGCAGATGAATGGTGGGGCCGGCTCTCCCTTGCTCTAGCCCTCTCCAAGCAAGTTGTAGGACCCACTCTCCCAAATGCTACTGTCCAGCCCTGCAGTGTACAGCATCCAGTGAGGGGAAGAACTAGTTATGGATGTCTGAACATTCATGTGGATCCCCTCAGTTGCCCCGACCAGGAACATCCTCATGTTCTCTATTGGTACTATTAGCCACAGACATCGACACTAATTCCCCGCCATTGGGTAGCCACAAACCCAGACATGGCCCTCAGTAGAAGCTAGGCCTTGCCATGTCCCCAGGTGGCAGGGCTTGTCACTCATAACAGGCTACTTCTCTCCACCCTGGGGTCTCCAGTCCCATCTCTAGTCAAAATGCTCAAGCTGTTCAGCTTCTCCTGCTTTCCCATCTGACCTCACACATTGCGGTGGGTCCTGCTCCTGACAGGCCACGTGACTGGCAGGGCCCTGGATGACATCCTTCATCTCCCACTCACTGCTGTGTCTGCAATGGAAGATAGGTCTGTGTGTGGCACGGTGGTCCACAGCTCTCTCTGTCTTCCTTCTTCCTTGCTGCACTGGCTGGATTTGGTTGGATTTGATTTGATTTTTTTTTTTTGAGTCCTAGGCATAAAACAGCTTTGTCCACAAAGCCAGGCATCAAACTAAGATGAATAGAGATAGGCCTGCCATTTCCTCTGCTCCTGATTGATGTAAGAGCAACACCACCAACAAGGTGTCTCTTGCCTCATTGTCAGCGGGCAGGTAGGTAGTTAAGGCTTTTATTGCTATAAAGGGACACAAGGACCAAGGTGATTCTTGTACAGGAAACATTTAAATGGGGCTGGCTTATAGGTCAGACATTCTGTCCATTGTTGTCGTGGCAGGAAGCATGGTGGCGTGCAGGTGCTGGAAAAGTAGCTTAGCGTTCTATAGCTAGATCTGCAGGCAGCAGGAAGAACGAGTGACATTAGGCCAGGCTGGAGCATTTGAAACCTCAAAGCTCACTCCAAGTGACAGACTTCCTCCAAAAAAGCCGTGCATACTCTTAAAAGACCACATACCCTAATAGTACCACTCCCTAAGAGCCTATGGGACCATTTTCATCCAAACCACCACATACACATATATGTCTATGCACTGCATATATATTCCTAAATATAACCTGATTAGTCCATATAGTACTGTTCATATGTACGTTTTCAGGCTGACCACTTGGTATTAGATATGCAAGTGGTGTTCTGTTCCCTAAGGAAGACTATTTCTTCCACTCACAGCATCCATTAGTTGCCTTTAGCTCTTTATGTGGGTCTGAAGCCTCCTGGGATTTTACCCATCCACTTTGGCATGCCTATTGCTGTTGTCCTTATTCGGCCCATGTTCTGGCAGCAATGTTGGTGAGATTTTATGGGTGTAGCTTCTGACACCACAGCTTTTTAAAAAATGGATTTCTTTGTTAAAAATGGATTTCTTTGTTAAAAGTGGATTTCTTTGTATCATGTATGTGCATAGAAAAGCCAGAGTTTTGTATAAAAAGTTTCATTGGGTAAAAAGAAGTTGCTGCAGGTTACAAAAACAAACAAAAATGTCAGAGAGATAGGATCCAAGGGTTCCTGTGGGGATGTGGAGCGCAGAAACAGGAGCATTACAGGAGTCTAGTGGGGCAACTGGCCTTTTATGCAGAGGGCCGCAATCATATACAGGAACACCAAGAGAGAAAGAGAGTGACAAAGGATGGCAAAAAGAGAGACAGAGACAGAGAGAGACAGAGACAGGCAGAGAGAGAGAGAGAGAGACAGAGACAGAGACACAGAGAGAGGGGGGATGCATTGGACAAGGCATGGGGGGACAGGGGCAGGAGAGAAGGGGTATCACTTAGAAAATTCAAGTGCTATGTAGCTTCTAGCTTGAGGGGAAAAAAAGACAATAAGACAAAGCAACGGCTGGCTGTCCATCACACAAAGAAGTCAATGCTTCGACACCAAGCTTTTTTAAGAAAGTAAAAGCTTTTTTTTGTTACAGGCTAAATGTATACCCCAAAATCGTCAGGCTTCTCCTTACAGGGAGAGGAGGTGGCAATAGTGGGAAGTTTGGGCACAGTCCAAATACTTCTAATAGAACATCTAGTGTCTCTCCTTCCTAGCCCCCCCGGGGGGAGAAGTATCACCTCCTTGCAGAATTCTGAGTCTGTGAAGTCAAAGATGCAGTGTAGCTGATCCCTGAAAGCTACATTGGGGAAAAACACAGACACCTCCCCCTAGGACCTCCAGAGGGGGCAGCATTGTGCTGATACCTTATGTAAGCCACTGGAATTTTTCTATGATTAGGTCAGTTGAGGGGAGGAGGCCCATCCTGATTACAGGTGGTATACTTCATGGCTGGCCTCCAGCAAGGGAAAGGGGGTTTCTACGGTTCCAGTCGACAAGTTCATTATATCAGCCACAGGAAGCCTATGTATAACCACTGAGGACACAAGTAGAACTCTACAAAAGAGGCACATTGATAGACGATGTTGTCTCCTCAGATAGAAATGAAAGCTGAGAAGGATGGCTCAGAGCTTGGAAAGCACGGCAGGAAATCACTGATGTGAGCAATACCAAACCAGGTGGCATCTCCTATCTGTTATCGCTGCAAATTACGGGAGAAGTTAAAAGCAAAGACAGGCTCTTCACAGGTAGTGGTGGATAAAGAATATGCTGTAGCCACAGATGGGCTGTGTGCCTGTGGAATTTAGGGATGCTCACGCTCAGTTACGCTATCCTCACATAGTATATTTCTTTTTTTTATTAGATATTATCTTTATTTACATTTCAAATGCTATCCTGTTTCCTAGTTTCCCCTCAGAAAACCCCTAACCCCTCCCCCTTCCTCCTGCTCACCAACCCACCCACTCCTGCTTCCTGGCCCTGGCAGTCCCCTATACTGGGGCATAGAACCATTACAGGACTAAAGGCCTCTCTTCCCATTGATGACCAACTAGGCCATCCTCTGCTACATATGCCACTAGGGCCATGAGTCCCATCAGGTGTTTTCTTTGGTTGTTGGTTTCGTCCCAGGGAGCTCTGGGAGTACTGTTTCGTTCATACTGTTGTTCCTCCTATGGGGCTGCAAAACCCTTCAGTTCCTTGGGTACTTTCTCTAGCTCCTTCATTGGGGGCCCTGTGTTCCATCTAATGGATGGCTGTGAACATCCACTTCTGTATTTGTCAGGCACTGGCAGAGTCTCACAGGAGACAGATATATCAGGTTCCTGTCAGCAAAATCTTGTTGGCATCTGCAATAGTATCTGGGTTTGGCGGCTGTTTATGGGATGGATCCCCAGATGGGGCAGTCTCTGGATGGTCATTCCTTCAGTCTCTGGTTCACACTTTGTCTCTGTAACTCCTTACATGGGCATTTTGTGCCTCCTTCTATCCACACTTTGGTCTTCCTTCTTCTTGAGATTCATGTGTTTTGCAAATTGTATCTTGGGTATTCTAAGTTCCTGGGCTAATACCCACCTACCAGTGAGTGCATATTATGTGTATTCTTTTGTGATTGGATTACCTCACTCAGGTTGATATCCTCCAGATCCATCCATTTGCCTAAGATTTTCATAAATTCATTGTTTGTAATAGCTGCATAGTATTCCATTGTGTAAATGTACCACATTTACTGTATCCATCCTTCTGTTGAGGGACATCTGGTTTCTTTCCAGCTTCTGACTATTATAAATAAGGCTGCTCTGAACATAGTGGAGCATGTGTCCTTATTACATGTTGAAGCATCTTCGGGGTATATGCCCAGGAGAGGTATTGCTGGATCTTCTGGTAGTACTGTGTCCAATTTTCTGAAGAACAGCCAAACTGATTTCCAGAGTGATTGTAACAGCTTGCAATCCCAGCAACAATGGAGGAGTGTTCCTCTTTCTCC
>NC_034593.1:73065399-73078362 GCF_900095145.1 Mus pahari
ATATATATATATATATATATATATATAAATATATATATATATGTAGTTCTCTATCATATTTAGGATTGGTAAAGATCTTTTCCCAATCTGTTGTTTGCCATTCTGTCTTATTGACAATGTCCTTTGCCTTACAGAAGCTTTGCAATTTTATGAGGTCCCATTTGTCAATTGTTGATCTTACAGCACAAGCCATTGCTGTTCTTTTCAGGAATTTTTTTCCCCTGTGCCCATATTTTCGAGGCTTTTCCCCACTTTCTCCTCTATAAGTTTCAGTGTCTCTGGTTTTATGTGAAGGTCCTTGATCCACTTGGAATTGAGCTTTGTTTAAGGAAATAAGAAGGGGTCAATTCGCATTATTCTTCCTACTAACCACCAGTTGAGGCAGCATCATTTGTTGAAAATGCTGTCTTTTTTCCACTGGATGGTTTTAGTTCCTTTGTCAAAGATCAAGCAGCCATAGGTGTGTGTGTTCATTTCTGGGTCTTCAATTCTATTCCATTGATCTACCTGTCTGTCGCTGTACCAGTACCATGCAGTTTTTAATCACAATTGCTCTGTAATACAGCCTGATGTCAGTCATGGTGATTCCACCAGAGGTTCTTTTATTGTTGAGAATAGTTTTTGCTATCTTAGTTTTTGTTTGTTTGTTTGTTTTTCTAGATGAATTTGCAAATTGCCCTTTCTAACTCTGTGAAGAATTGAATTGGAATTTTGATGGGGATTGCACTGAATCTGTAGATTGCTTTCAGCAAAATGATCATTTTTACTATATTAATCCTGAAATCCATGAGCATGGGAGATCTTTTTCTCTTCTGAGATCTTCTGACTCTTTCTTCAGAGACTTGAAGTTCTTATCATACAGATCTTCCACTTGCTTAGTTAGAGTCACACCAAGGTATTTTATATGATTTGTGACTTCACATAGTATATTTTAAGCACACTGAATTCAGTTTCTTTTGTCTTGAGTTTCTGATGAAGATTTCATAAAACTTTCATTTAATAAATTTATATGCTCTTCTGTTCTTATTTTACTTTTAGGTACAGATGTTTCAGTCTCGAACTTAAGGAGCGTAAGAACAAATACTTCACCATCCTACACAGCACTGTTCTAATGCTCTGTGTTAATTTGTAGGCTGCCATGGTGTGGTTTGAGTAGTAAATATTTCTAGAGTTCCACATTATATAAGTTTCATCTCTTAGAAAGTTCTGGGGCCTTTAAGAGGTGGAGTCTAATAGGAGTGTTTTGTTTTTGTTTGTTTATTTGATTTTTGCTTTTTTTATCCTGTCTTTGAGAAGACAAACAATCAGGTTTTCTTTGTCCTGCATCTTCCATCGCAGCTGACTTGTCTCGCCAGCTAATAACACTGTAACACTGTCTCAGTTGCTTTGCTATTACTGTAACAAAGCACCAAGACTAAGGCAACTTAAAAGGAAGGTTTCCTTGGGGTTTAGGGTTTCAGAAGGTCAGGTTTTTAGGACCATCTTGCAGAAATTGGCAGCTGGCTCAGCTGAGAATTTACATCTTGATTCTTAAGTAGGAAACAAAAGGAGAGACTTGAAATGGTACATGTCTTTAGAAATAGTGAAGCCTGCCCCAATGCCACACTTTAGCCAATAAAGCCACACCTCCTAATCCTTTCTAAACATTTTCACCAACTGAGGACTGTGCATTTAAATATATGAGCCTATGGGAGCCATTCTCATTCAAACCACCACAAACACTTTTGAGTTCTAGTACCTCAAATTATATATATATATACATATACATACATATATACATTTACATACATATATGTGTATGTATATATACATACATACATATACATACATATAAATGTAAATGTAATCTGGAGGTGAGCCTGGAAAATTCAATAATAATAACTGAGTGGTCTGGAGATGGGGCTCATGACAGAGTTCTTGCCTAATGTGAGTGAAGACCCATGTTTTATCTATAGAATCAGACTGAAGGAAAGAGGAAAGGAAAAGAGTGAGGGTATAGAATTGGTTTGGTGTATGTTTGAATCAAGATAGGGTTATCTCTGGCCCTACAACCTACCAGTGCATGTGTAGCACACTGCCATAGTAAGTTTCCACGAGCATCATTTTGCACCTCAGCAGAGCTGGACACCAGGCACACTTTAAAGAGTAATCTATATGTAATCTATTAATTGTTTACATTGTCAGAGATGCAAAGTGACTAGTTAATTGTTTTTATCAATGACAGCCATATTTTATATTTGGGACATTATTCCCAAAACATAGAACCTCTGCCCCCATTTGTGTAACTGTTTGTTGATACACTATTCGCACAGAAAACACCCCACTGCCAAGCCCATAATATTCAACTTGTCGATTAGCTACAAGTACATAAAATGTCCAAATTGCAGACCATTCCTACAAAGTAGGGATCAGGAGACCGTGTACCAGCACAGTGTATGTCATCATCTGTAATGATCAACACACAGCCCTGTGGCTATTGGCAAGGAAGCAAACACGCAGAGTTGGCTAGTGGCAAAGGCATGTCACTCCCCATTATTACCAAGAGAACAAAATAGACTCACTCAGATAATAAAGTACTTTTCCTGTTTAAATTTAGCCTCAGCTCTATGATCCTTTTAGTTTTTGAGTTTTTCACTCTAACAGTTTTAAGTCAGAAAAACATATTTGTACTCTGAGCAGTGAATTCACCAAGAACGTTAAGAGAAGTGTGTTTTCTCAGATGGCTATGCATTCCCTTTGCCCCCCCCTCCCCCCGCCTTGCCATCAGAGCAAAGTGGAGCTAAGTAAAGTATGCGAAAAATGAAAACATGTTATCACCATTTCACTTTCAAGAACTCAGACTGTTTTTATAAACCAACACATCAAGCTTGAATTAGATGGCATTTTAGAAGTGTTCTGCTAAGCAGACAAATCCCATCCTGATATAGCACTCAAGGACCCCTCAAAGATTGGGGTAAAACAGATAGGTGATCATCTTATCTTTTAAGTAAAGTTTCATAGAACATAAGCAGTCATTAAGAAGTCGGTGTGGGTTAGCTTTCAGGCACTGAGACACAATGCCTGAAATAACCAAGCTAGAGGAAGGGGAGGTTTATTTTGGCTTTCAGTGCCTGATAACTTGGTCACAGCCTGCGGATAGGCCGCACACACAACAGCAAGAGTGCATGACAAAGGGGTCACTTGCATGATGGTCAGGATGGGAAAGATAAGATAGGCCAGCCCAATACCCAAATAGTCCATTTTAGGATGTCCTCCTGTGGATCTCACCTCTTAAAGGTCCCACACTTCTCAGCAGTATCAAAAGATAGAGACCAAGCCTCCAGGACAGGAGTCTCAGGAATCTTGAACTAGAGATCATCTTTTATTCTTCAATTTCTGTATTGAATTACTATACCATGTGACAACCTACTACCTGCACAGTGTGTCTAATATAATCTAAAGTGTTTATAAGCCAACTTAGTGAGGGATAGTCACACATTACACATTTCTGTCCTCCTCCATTCGTTCATTCACCTCAACAGCTCTGTATGCCTCCTCCCTGAACTGACCCCTTCACTGATGGCTCTGATACTTTATCCCATTTGTCAAGGAAGACTAGGACAAAGCATGTGGAAGTTGTGCTCGGTCTGTGTACCTTTTTGGTGTCATCTGCTGAGTCTGGGTACCCAGCCTCATCCAGACTTTTGCTGAAGTCCAGCAGCCCAACAATCTCTGTCAATGTGCATTCTCTAAACCTTGACCTTAACCTCCAAACCTACTAACCTATCACTTTCCCTCTTATTACAAAGTACCTCATTTTCTATATAACAGGAGAGGTCTATGGGAGAAAAAAAAAAAAACATATAAAATAAAGCAAAGGGAAACTGTCAAAAAACCCCTGAATGCCTTGCTAAGTAGTCTATGTAAATAACAAGTTGTCTCTCTTTCATCATACTCTGCACACATGACATCACTTCCTGCCCACATTGGATGTGTCACTCTTCATTCCCACAACTTTAGAGATTCATTCTATCATTTGCATTTACCTTCCACATTCTTAGGTTCATCTCTTTGCAGTGTAATCACCATAAAGGGCTTTTGAGTTTGAAAGAGGGAGGGAGGGAGGGAGGGAGGGGAAATAAGAGAGAGAAAACAAAAGACATTTTAATCTCCTTCCTGATTTAATGGCTCCCTGTGATCATTACCCACTCATTAAGCTCATGGTTGTTTGCTGGGATGTCTGCTTCACTCCCCTCATTACTCAATCCACCCTGGCCGGGTTTTGTCCCCTCTACTTCTTCCTGTCTCTTCTTTAGGTCAGTAGTGACCTTTCTGATGTATGATCCAATGAACCTCCTGCTTTTCTCATCTTAACTTCTCTGTAGACTATAAAGTTCCCTTCATCTTGAGCTGCAGTCACTCCTCTCATGCTAGTTTGTTTTGTCTTCATATTATGGCACTGTTCACCATCTGCCTTTGTCTTTTATTATTTAGTCTTTAAGTTGGTACTCCCCAACATCAGCATGGAGACCTTTGCCTTCACATTACTCCGTTTTTATGTACACACACACACACACACACACACACACACACACAAATACACAATGGCACTACAAATTTAACAACATCCTTGAGTTCTTGTCTGCACTACAAATAGGATTATAGATGCTTTTTTTTTATAAGTTCTTTATAATCAAATCAAGGTCAACATACTAGACATTGAATTTTTGTGTTTCTGCTCCGTGTCCAAACTCCTTTCCCAGTCTCGTTGTCTCAGATTTTTCTAACATTCCCTAGTCTATCTCAACTGTCACTATCTTTCACCTGTCCACCCACAAAAGGACTTGGATTTGTGAAGTTCTCATGTATCCAGCCATTTTTCTTGATGCATCTCCACCAAGTAAACAGGATATGTCCATGTGAGTGTATATTGTGAGCACATGCACCACAGGGATCATCTGTGGTAAGTATTTTATATTTATGTTTCTCCTATATAAACAAAGGAAAAAAAACCTAAACTGTTGGAGAACCCAGTTTCACATTTGTGCTGAGAAAAATGTGATGTGAATTTAAAGAAAATGAATTTCATAGGAGATTTTTCCTTGATTCAATACAAGGCAAAGAGATCTGAATTTAATATGCACACCTTTATTTATTTAAACAGAAATAAGATTTAAATAAAAAGAAAACATTTTCTGAATGTGGGAAAACAAAATGTTTTATTAAAGCTATATTTTCTAACCATAATGGTTAATTTTTAGAGTATCTGAATTCACTCTTCTGCCTCAACATTTAGAACCTTCATGATATCCAAAATATTTCATGTTTACATCTGTTAAATAGATGTTTACCTTACAGGGTCCTGTGGAAAAGCTTTGTTTGTTTCTAGTTAAAGAAAACAAGGCGCTTAAAAATAATAAATACTGAGGATTAGTGTTAAATTTTGGAATAAGCTATACCTCCCTTACAATTGACAAACATATCCATGTAATTAAACTCCACTCTATGAAAAGAAGGCCCCCACAAATGCTTGCTATGTGATCATGGACAAATTCCTATGCACACTCATACATGTGAGGAAGCCAGTTCAGGTAGGGGCTCACTCTGGCAAGTAGAGTCCTTTGCCACTGTGGATGCCTGCTACACACTGTGATTGTAAAAGCCAGCTTTACTTGTATTTGTTTTACTTTTTAAATTCTCAAATGACAGTATATCCATAAATAACCTGTATCCAAGATAAATGAATCTCATTCTATCATCTTTGGTTATGTGTTATATTTATACACCAATGAGCAATGTTGTCGAGAGGTGGTTAGAAAACGAGCAATGTTGTCAAGAGGCAGTTGGAAAAACAGCTCCTTCCATTTTCTTACTCACACAAAACCAGGACGATAATATATATAATTGCATATACCAAGGCAATCATTGATGTCAGCTACCTGAAACTTAGTAATATACCCACAATAAGTATCAGAGAAAGTGGCTAGCTAGCTAAGGGCTCAATATATTGACGCATCATCTATATAGAAACATCTAGTAACTTTTCATTTGTTTTCAGAAGTACTTCTAATGTCTCACTGAGAATATATTCTAGGCTCTGCTCTCATAGGTCATTTGGAGCAGAAGTATTCCCTTCTGCAGCAGCAGCAGCAGCAGCAGCAGCAGCAGCAGCAGCAGCAGCAGCAGCAGTAGCATTTCTCAGGGCTCTGGCTCAGCGACCTGCTCCATTTTGCCCATCTGCTCCCTCTCCTCTTGGGGAGGGGCTAACCCTCTTGATCCCTGTCTCTGCGCAGCAGGATCGCCTTTTATCTGCTTTGCTCCCTGAGGCCAGGGCACTGGAGAGTGGCTGTTTCCCCCTAATGCTGATAAATTAATTAACAGCGTGGCAAGCTTAAATGGTCTGGAAGGATCCTGAGAGTCTCTGTTTGGTGGCTTTCACTGAGCAGAACATGTTTATCCATTTCACAGGACCTGTATTTTTAGATCATTGACCTTTGGCTGCATGATTCATTCTCAGTTCATTTTTTTCCCCCGCAGCGGGTGTAGTTTCACATAAACCTATTTAAAAGCAATAAAGCAAACGATGTTTCAAGTAGAATATAATCCATTCCACACCTGTTTCCTTTGACTATTTTGATAGAAATAAGCTGTTTCTGTGATAATTATACTTTTGCTATACAATATGCAGCAAAATATTTATGTATTTTCCATTGCTGTAGCATATGAACATTTTAATTTTAAATGAATTCTGTTAATGTTATTTTCAGCAAAACACCCATACACACAAACCACATTTTCAGTTGCAATGATAAGATACTTTCTAAGTGCCATTTATCATAGGATAAAATTCTTCTTGTAAAATTTGCCTGGGTTTTCTTATCACTTTTTGTAATTGAAATCTGTATCCAGATATAAATAACTTTAGATGAAACACAATCTGCTCCCATGGTCCTTCCATTTTTATAGCAATGCTACACTGTACTCCACTGCCTTCTAGTAGGTGCTTAGTAATTATCAGTGACCTAGAAAGACAATTCTAAAGTTTGCCATAAGTATTTTTACACAAAATACCATAAGCATCCTTCCTCTAGTCTCAGTACCTTTCACATTACCTACCTGAGGAATGTAATGAGAGCGTAAAGCTCTGGATGTCTTTGTGGTACACCTGGTGTTGCCTTGGGCTGTGGACCGGCCATTGAGTGTTCAGATGCTCTTGGGGGTCCCAACAGTGTCTGATGAAACAAACAGCATGAAGAAACTTTTGAACATCTCTTTATATAAACAAATGAAATGCATACAGTAATGCTCTTAGGTTGTCCAGCACAGTAACTACTTTATAGTAGTACTCAAAGACAGCTTAAAATAAAAACACAGTGTGACTAAGAGTCTCCAAGTGATTGATCATCTTCTTTTCTATATCCCATATAACTTGCATCTCCTGTTCGCTCCTCAAAGATAGAGCAGTCAGCACGAGAGCTTTTAAGAGAGTCTCTGAAGGCGAGTGTATGATTTCAGCACAGGGCAGTCTTGAACAACCTCTTTTTATCCAGTGAGCCCTCTGGACAAGATACCAGGATGGCATTATTGAACCATTAGAACTTTGTCCTTGATACTGATCTCTAATATACTCTTGATTCTTCCATTTTATTTTGTTTTGTTTGTTTGTTTGTTTTCTGAAAAGTAGTTTAACAGCACAAGCAGCAGTAGTATAATGAGACTTTACTAGTTTGAGTGTCCTGGATGTAATTAGCAAATAAATAAATAAATAAATAACCCTTAAGTTTGAACTGAACGTTTACCCACTTTATTTTGGCAAATGCTCAAAGAGTACAGTGTGTACTGAAAAACCGATAATTATCGATGCGAAGTTACAAGTTCAGAAGGCCCCTAAAACAAGCTTTCCGTAATTGGAGCCTATTGGGGTGCTTCAGATTGTTTTATAGTCTTCTAGAGAGAAGTAGATTGGTTTTGGCTGATAATACAAGGGGTGAAACAGATTCTTCCTTGATTAAACATGTGTCCCTGTGAAATCTTTATTTATCTTTGCCATATTTTCTTTTTCCCTTCTCATTGGCCATGGCTGGCATTACTAATATGGATACCAACTTTCATTTTCACCAGAACTTAGGAGCACAATAATGTCTTCCTGTTCCAGTTGTGTTAGTTTGCCATAATTTCAGCGTGGCAATGAGATTGCCTTATCCTCTGTGGGCTACTGTTTTCTTCAAAAGGAAATCTATAAACAAATATGTTATCCTGTCCAGAGTCTACTCCTCCTTCTGATAAAAGGGGGAGGGGGCAAAAGACAGCGTGTAGAACTTTTGACACAGCTATTTTACCTATTCAAGTACATTAAAGAAGAGTACAAGCCTCAAGGACAGAGTATGCAGGTGTGAGAAAATGAAGAAACACATACACACATATATACATGCATACACATTCATACACACAGACACACACACATACATACACACGTATATACATGCGTACTGTCTTAGTGTTATACTACTATGAACAGACACCATGACCAAGGCAACACTTATAACAAAGTA
This sequence comes from Mus pahari, assembly GCF_900095145.1. NCBI lineage: Eukaryota > Metazoa > Chordata > Mammalia > Rodentia > Muridae > Mus > Mus pahari. The sequence continues at coordinate 73,073,931 of NC_034593.1, forward strand.
TTTAATAGAAGTTGGTTTACAGGTTCAGAGATTCAGTTCATTATCATCTAGGCAGGAACATGGCAGCATCCAGGCAGGCATGATACAGGAGTAGTTGAGAATTCTATATCTTCATCTGAAGGCTGCTAGTAGAATACTGGCTTCCAGGCAGCTAAGATGAGGGTCTTAAAGCCCACGTCCACAGTGACACACCTACTCCAATGAGGCCACACCTACTCCAACAGGGCCACACCTTCTAATAGTGCCACTTCCTGGGCCAAGCATATACAAACCATAGCACAGGCATACATATTTACATGCATACATATAAGCACACATACATGTACTCATGGTCACACAGATTGACACACATACATATATACAGACAGACAGATGCATATATTCACACAACACACTCACAATTGGACACAGACATGGACACAAACACATACACACACACACACACACACACACACACACACACACACACACACACACACACACACAGGGCTCTTGATGATACTAAGCTCTAGAGACTAAGTCTAGGACTGTGTTTCTTCCACAACATATGCCGCTTAAGTCCTGGAGCCTGATTGGGGTATCAGGAAGTGAAGGAAGGACAGGCTGATGTATAGTGAAGCTTGAATCAAGAGGGGTTCTGCTGCCATCACAACTCACAACCATCAACATATTTTATTAGAGCATGAGGGGGAAAGTCAGCTCATCTGAAAAGAACATCTTTGTAGGCACCCATCACTGGTTGCAAACATCCAGAAGGAAGCTGCAGTTGCTAGTCTTGGTTCCCATTGATCAATCATCTATAAACACTCACCCTCTGATTCTCAAGAAAAACTTTGCCATTCCTTTTGAGCATAGCCTGTATGCTGAAATGGCTTCCATTATATCCCAAATGCTCAAGACCTCAGAGTTCTCATGTCAAATATACACATTTACTTGGGATTTTTCTCGTTTGGTCGTTTTCTCTGCTCCCTACACATGTCTGTGCTTTGTTAATGTTTGTACTCAAGTCCTTGACTTCTGTACTTTGAAAGCCCATTTGGAAATTTTATAATGGCATTGAAAATAAAAATAATCATCCAGAGATTATTGAATTGGAACCTAGATGACTTAACTTTTTCTTCATATGAAAGACTAAATGTCTTAATTTTTCTGCAAGATAAAGAACAGCTTCCAAAGTTGAAAATTCTATCATTACTAAGTAGAATGTATATATGCAATAAATACATTTAAGTATACATGTCTGATATCTGTCTTTTGCTTGTTATTTCTTATGAACAAGATTATGCCAGAGATGAGGGTTAGAATATTACTAAGGCCAGACTTTGCCAATTATGAAATAAATTTGCTATGTTGTATCCTCTTTAGTCTTCTATCGCCAACCAACTTCTGATGCTTAACAAATGAAGGTTTAATGTCCAGTAACATAAGCTTAAAAGCTATCAAACCAGACACACAAGCTAATGCCTATTGATGAGACCTCTGAGTCGAACTAGAATGGAAGATCCAGACAACAGAGATCATGACTTCCTTGTTAAATATCTGCTTTTGTTCTTTTGGGCCTAAAACAATCATTTCTTCAAAGGAAATAGGTGATAAATAATTGAATGAGTGAAAAAGTATTTTTAAAACTTATAGCTACTTTTAATGTTGCTTTTACCTTCAGTTATATTGAAGCAAGACTTTTGAATTCCATAAATAATGTTATTTTGTTGTTGTTGTTGTTGTTGTTGTTAACTTGAAAGAAACATCCAGTGGTCTAGTACCATCATTTCCTGTTCCTTGAAGAAAATACACATTTTGATTAGATCAAGTATGTAAGTAGTGGTAGCTAAAATTGAGACTGAAGCCAGAGTAGCATATACTCAAACCCTTTCCTTTCCCTTCATAACTGTGAAGAATACTGTTTAGATATGTTATCTGTCACTTGAATAATTAATTGTCCTAAACTGGAGTCGGGATGTAGTAACTTTATATTGGATTCTACTTCAGAATCCACCAGAGATATCTGAGCTCTAGAGAGAGAATTCCTGCAGAGAACAGAATGAGCCTGTTGATTACTAAAAATAACCAAGAATATTTATCAAAAAATAAATTTTGTCCATATAAGTAATGCAAGTTAATCTCAGAGAAAATGTGTTGGTCCCCATCCTAGGATAATATTGAATCTCTGTGGGTATTTGTGAGTTGGCAAGAGAAGATGGGGGTAATGGTTATTTTTATAAATTTGTGCCCACAATAGAACTGAGCGATTTGTCAGATGGAGTATAAAAAAGATCATTCAACTACCTGAAGGACCCAGGATTGTTCACCTCTTCAAAACAGCTGATCTGGAAGAATGTTTAACAAAGTTGTATCCATTTTCCAGTCTCTGTAGCAGTCACATGTGCACATGCATGCACATGCACGTTTACAACTACACCCTAAAATTAGAAGTTTTCAAGGTAAAATTGCCTTCTAAATTAAATTATTTGGTTGTCAAAGGCACATGCCAGTTAGTACTATGTACCAAACACTTCCCAGTTGGTTCCATTCACATATGTGTCATTGCCACATATTTCACATACTGTGAAGTACATAACTGAGTTTTTCTTGCCCTATTTGTAGAACTACATCCACTCTACTTTCCCATATACTTTTTTCTTTACGTATTTTGTGATCATGTCTCTGTGAGGCCCTGTTTCTGCTCATTGGTCAATATTCATAAGAGAATAAAATGACATAGATTCTTTCATGAAAGATTCTTCATCTGGACCATTCTCTTCCTTTTTAATTAAATGAATTGTGTTCAGCACAGAAACTATCCTCTGCAATAAAGATTCACAAACTGTGAGAGCATAGCCTATATACTGTCCTTATGTGATACAATTTCTATAAGAAAATCAAGTTCATCTCAATCATGTGGTGGACCAAACCATAGGAAGGACATAGAAAATATAAAACTCACAGTGCAAGTAGGAGTGACTGTGAATGTGTCCTGGCCTGTGCTGCTTGTGAAACCCATAGGGGGCAGCAGACTTGCACACAAGTAGGCATGCACAGAAGCCTTGAGCAGCCTTCCACCAGCATTCTGGGGAAAATCTCTTTGTCTACAGTTGATCAGCAAAGATCATCCAGTGCTGACTCATCATTTGAAACCAACAATATCTCTGGAATTGTTGCCACATACCTATGATGAACCTTATGAGAGATGAAGTCATCATACCAAAGGAGGTTAAGGTCAACATCATCATGAAGTCAGAAACCGCAAGAACACAACTTTCAAACATGGGCAACAAGAGGAAGAGAAGACAGTCAACCTAGGATGTATCAGTACTAGTGTAACTTTAATAGAATCACCTGTATTCCCAATCTTTACTTTGCGTATTGCAAAACCGAATAAGTTCTCTGAAGTTCCCATTTTGGAAACAAGGAAAATTGATTATTTATCACAAATTCTTGCTATAACTGAGGTTTAGATCATGGGGAAGGGACTTCTGGCTATTTATGTGTCTGTGAACAGAAGTTCTTCAGGGTAAGTTTGATGCTTTCTTTAACACACATTGGTTCTACTGTGCATCCAGTCATGAGCCAGAACAGTGGGGTGACAAAATTACTGGGAGGGGTATGTAACTCAGCAGTATAGCCCTTGACTAGTATATAGACAGTGCTCTAGGATCCGACCTGGGGACCTTCAATTCACCAAAACCACTCAAAAACAGAAAATTGTGAAAATACTAGATGATCAATGTCACTATTTTTGGTTATTTTTTAAAACAATTTTGAATATTTTTATACTTAAAAGTTGCTGAGTATCCACACAAACCCTTCATTTGTCTATGCAGATTTATTTAGAACGATCCAAACTTGGGAGCAACCAAGATTCCCTTCAGGAAATTAATAGGTAAACTGTGGTACATCAAGACAATGGTATATTATTCAATACTGAAAGGAAATAAGCTATCAAGACATGAGAGGTCATAGCAGAAATTTCCACACCTATTAACTACTAAGTGAAAGGAAACATTCCAGGAAAACAATTTTAGTTCTCTGATGTTTTAGAAAAGTCAAGTTGTAGAGGCAGTAAAAGTATCAGTGGTTGCCAGGCATTGAGGGGAGAGAAGGTCATATGAGCCAAAGAAAAACAATTTCAGGGCAGCAAAACTGTACAGGTGATTATAAGATAGATGATTCCTCTCACCATCTACCTGCCCAAGCCCATAAAGTATACACAAGAACTGAACTACCCACAGGGATGTGAAAGTCACGTGAAAGTGGTATTTCAGAGGAGGCCCATCAGCTGTAATAAACATAAGGCTATGGGGGAGGGGAAGAGTCCTGAAAATGGAGGATTAATGCATGATGGGTGTATTGGCTAGTTTTGGGTCAACTTGACATAGCTGGAGTTATCACAGAGAAAGGAGCTTCAGTTGGGGAAATGCCTCCATGAGATCCA
>NC_034593.1:73078482-73079828 GCF_900095145.1 Mus pahari
AAGCCAGGGGAAGCAAGCCAGTAAAGAACATCCCTCTATGGCCTCTGCATCAGCTCCTGCTTTCTGACCTGCTTGAGTTCCAGTCCTGACTTCCTTGGTAATGAACAGCAATATGGAAGTATAAGCTGAATAAACCCTTTCCTCCTCAACTTGCTTCTTGGTCATGATGTTGTACAGGAATAGAAACCCTGACTAAGACAATGGGGCATATAGAATAATTCTGCACTATTTGCTGAAATTTGCTATGAACTAAAATTGGCTCCAAATCAGACTATTATTAAAACAGTGCTAAGGATGCCAAAGACTTTTTTGTAGAGCACATTCATAGTAGAAAATACAAAATCTGACCAAGTTAGAATAATTACGAAATTATTGCCGTACTAAAGAACAACTCAGGAACCAGAGGGACTTAAGGTCACTGTGGAAAGACAACAGGTCCACATGTGTCCCAGCACAGTTTGTAAACCATGAAGGAAGAAGTCTGCTGACCTTTGCCAAATGGTCTGCTGTGTGTTACCATCCCCTTGAAGGCAATCAGAGATGGCTAGATGAGTGTATAGAGATGACTATTTAATTTCACTGACCATGCTGACAAGGGTATAAAGTTTCAGATCTGTGTTTTATTTATGATTAGAGCTAGTATTTCGGGGAAGGCAGGATGACTTAAGGTTTGTGTACACAATTATGGTGGATACCCTAGGAATGTGTTTCAGCTTAGATCTTAAATGTTCCCCAAAGGCTGGTAGCTACAGCCTGGGTCACCCCTTTGGTAATGAGAGACTACAGAGTCTCTAACAGTTGAAACACAAAAGGTAAAAGAGGATACAATGACTGTGGTCCCTTTTTTGTGTGAGGTTCTTTTTGTTTGAAATAAATATAATTACTTTAAAAAATATGTAGACCAATGGTATATCTTTAAAAAGTTTAAGAAATGGCTGTATTTTTCTCACTTTTTTCCTGATCATTAATACTACATATTGTTAAAGAAAGATTAAAATACACCCTACAGTGTAGATATGCTGCAGTATATGTATATATACACTGAACTCCAAAAGCTGAACTCCCAAAACTCAAATAACCCCATTAAAAAATGGGGTATAGAGCTAAACAAAGAATTCTCAACTGAGGAGTACTGAAGGGCTGAGAAGCACTTGAAAAATGTTCAACATCCTTAATCATCAGGGAAATGCAAATCAAAACAACCCTGAGATTTCACCTCACACCAGTCAGAATGACTAAGATCAAAATTCAGGGGACAGCAGATGCTGGCAAGGATGTGGAGAAAGAGGAACACTCCTCCATTGCTGGTGGGATTGCAAGCTTGTACAACCACTCTGGAATTCAGT
>NC_034593.1:73080668-73109426 GCF_900095145.1 Mus pahari
CAGAAGATGGCCTAGTCAGCCATTGTTGGGAAGAAAGGCCCCTTGGTCTTGCAAACTTTATATGCCTCATGCGGGTGAACGCCAGGGCCAAGAAGTGGGAGTGAGTGAGCAGGGGAGCAGGGTTGGGGGGGAGAGTATAGGGGACGTTCAGGATAGCATTTGAAATGTAAATGAAGAAAATATCTAATAAAATAAGTTAAATAAAAAGAAATGGCTGTATTTTTCTCACTTTTTTCCTGATCATTAATCCTACATATTGTTAAAGAAATATTAAAATATACCCTACAGTGTAGATATGCTACAGTATGTATATATACACATATAGCATATATACATACACATATGTACATATACACATATACATACACATATACATATAATGTTCTGTCACTGAAGCAAATGGCTCACAGAATCAGCTTAAAAAGTGGAAAAGTTTATCTTGGGTCACAGAGGCAGGGGACCTAAGCCTTGGTTGGTTGTCGCTCCATTGTTTCTGGGCCTGTGAGAAGACAGACACTGTGGCTGAGAATGGATAGTAGAGCCATTAATCTTATCAGTTCACTAAACAAGCAAAGTAAAAACATCTGTTGTCCTGCATTGGACTTTAGATAAACCTTCTCCCATGATTAATTTCATAACACTGTACACTCAGTATTTGAAACTATATTGCTAAACTATGAAGACCTTTCAACTTTAATATGTGATATTAGAAACTAATAGTGACTGATATCTCCATTGATTAGTATGTCTGTGTGTATTCCCTCATGTAGACAGAACACATCTTAATAAACAGAATTGAAGAACAGGCTGCTAAGATTGACAAGGACACGGGAAGTGGTCCTGCTATACTATATTACATAGGAAAAATCAGACCCGAGATTGTATGTGATATTTGTCCATGAACCCATACTTTAAAACAGAAGGAAAACTGTTATGGAGACTTAAAACATATCTATGTGCTAGAATCAATGCTGACTTTGTTGGTCATAGAAGGCCACCTAGGAAACCTTACTCTAGGGATAGACAGACCTCTTTTTGGTTTGCATTTGAGAATGTTGTAGATAAAGAAGGACGCTGAAGCTTAGTACTGCTTTTGGTAGGGTTTGGGGTGCGTGGACAGTTTATTTTGTTCTATATCATCTCTAAGTAGCATCCTACACCTCCTACACTTTGTTCTACTTTGAGCTATTATGTAAAATCGAAACTGTGTATATGAGTAATTGTTAGGTGTAGTTTTGGTCAACAAAATATATATTTAGCACGAGTTATGAAAGTAACACGGGGATGTTTGCACATTTCCATGAATGCTGCACATAATTCCAGGGGGAACGTTGCTGTAGTGGTCGAAACAACAAATCAGCTCTGGTTTTCAAGTATAACTTACATCTGCAGTGTAGACCTAACTCATGTATAGCTTAAGTTTAAGAAGATTCTTCACGCCTCTTTTAACCCATCCTTTAACTCACATGTGATTAGCTAAATAGTGACCATCTTGACATATTTATTCTAAAATGGAATTATGACAATGATGTTTGAATGTAAGTGCTTTGCACATACTTCTTGAAGCCTGAAACTCTCTATGACAAAAATCATTGTAATGATCCATTTCAGTTTCTATTACAACTGCAAGAAAGGAGAGAGGCTTAAAAACATATCTGTGTGCTCTAATCAATGTTCTGACTTTGTTGGCTATAGAAGACCACCTGGGCCACCTTACTCTAGGGATAGACGGACCTCCTTTTAGTATTATGGAATGCGGTAGCTCTGCAACATCTGTGCCACTAACACCAGTCCATTAATCATGTGAAATATTATGTGATTAATCGTGTGATAATGGGATAAGTACTTAAATATTTTTATTTACAGGTAAAAAAAACTAATAATTTTACTTTGTTTTTCTAGCTGGCTTTTCTCCAAGTTCTTATTTCTAATCTCATCTTCAATTGCTACTTTTAGAAGAATAAAACAAATCCCCAGTTAACTAGAATGTGGATGATTTAGGGTATTTGAAAAGGACGTGTGTGTGTGTGTGTGTGTGTGTGTGTGTGTGTGTGTGTGTGTGTGTGTGTGCGCGCGTGCGTGCGCACACACATTATGGCATGTGTGTGGAAGTCAGAGAGCAATTTGTAGGAGTCAGCTCTCTTCTCCAACCATGTGGGACAAGAAATCAATCTGAGGTTCTCAGGCTTGGCGGTAAGCCATCTGGCTGCCCTTTCATTACATTTTAAATTAGAATCAGTTTTCTGATGAGTACCTGGATGAAGAAATCCCATGTGATCTCTCTGTGTCTACCTGTGAGAAAGCCCTAAGATGGCATGATGGGAGGACCTACTCCCCACTGCACTTGCAAACACCGTGGTCGGACAGTTTCTTCTGCAGTGCCTTTCTGGAGTAGTCATTGTAGAAGGGTTTCTACCCTGATGGTTTCTCTTCTGTTGATCTTTATTCTAGGAAGAATGAGGTTTTATGGAAGAGACATCTTCATCACCATCATCCATCTTCCTTTAGCACCTGACTTTCCCAATTCAGAGTCTTGGCTGTAGGAGGAAAACAGAAACCCGGGAAACTCATCATTTTCTTGAGCCCACCTGTCCCTAGCTCCACCACACCCAAGCCCCCTCAGCTTTGCTTGTCTTCTGTATAAGTATTCAGATGTTTTATTTTATTTAATTAGAAAGTTAGGAAGAATACAACTACTGAGTTTTTTGTTTATTTGTTTATTTGTTTTGTTGTTGTTTTGAAGCTAGAGTTTACTTGTATATTTTTTAAAAGAATAAAACTGAGCTGGCTTTATGCCTAAGTATCCCATTGTAACCAAAGACATATATCATGTCTTCTCATTATTAAGCTGTGGAGGAATCTTCACAGGTTTAAGTGCCTTATACCCCTAAAATAATAGGACTGTTGAGGCTGAGAAAAGAAGATTTCAAATCCCAGACTAGCCTGTGCTACAGGAAAAATTACTGACTCAAGTGAGTGTATGTGGTGTATATTTTGAGTATTATGTGATAAATTGGTCTACTAAACAGAAAGTACTAGTTTTAACACTTAAAACATGACACTGAATTTTAGTTCACATTTGAAACTTTTGATAGAATAAAAATTAGATTAGATAAAAATTTGATAGAATAAAATTTAAATTAGAAAATAAAGGGACCAGGCACTCTCAGACTACTTTGTGTTACAATGACCGTATCATGCCACCTTTAAAACCTAAAACTAATTAGAAACAGATAATTAAATTATCTTTTATTACAGTCTCTTGGAAACTGCTATATGAATACAATTTTTGGTTACAGTTTTGTAGGTTACACTGCTTCTTAGAAGGTGTTTGTTGCCTTGGGATCCTGTGACTTAATATATATTGTTGATAACTGTATGGTTTTTGGCCATCTTTTTGTTGTTTTGAGCATTCTAGGTTGTGGTAATAAAGCACAGAAAATGATTTTTATCTAGCTGATATAAAATGTGTAGTATTAAAAATGAAAGAACAGAGCCGGGCGTGGTGGCGCATGCCTTTAATCCCAGCACTTAGGAGGCAGAGGCAGGTGGATTTCTAAGTTCGAGGCCAGCCTGGTCTACAAAGTGAGTTCCAGGACAGCCAGGGCTATACAGAGAAACCCTGTCTCGAAAAAAAAAAAAAGAAAGAACAAAGGTTTCCATCTTAAAAATAAAAGCAGTTTCCAGTTTTCAGCTGCTTTTCCCTAAGCACTCCCATTCCCTCACATATACACAAACGCTTGCTTCTCTGGAAATCACATCTTCCATCAAAAACTATAATTTCCACAGGCTTACCTCTAACAAAAAAAATCCTGAACTTATAAAAACATTTTTAGATAAATTTTTAGGCATCTATTGTATACTATTGATTTGAATGGAATCGTAAGAGAAAATTGAGGATGCTACATACAAACAGCAGTGAGACTCATAGGGTCCCATGGTACTTTACACCAGGTTGTCTGGTTCACCCGGTAACAGTGTAAGTTGAACATCGTAGCTCTCATTTCAGGAGAGATGTCCATGTCCACCATGGAAAGCATGACCTCTGGAGTCTGATTTTTCTGAGTATTCTAACTTCCCGTTTATTCACAACCACATCATAATGTGCTCCATTAATCCTAACACTTATTTGCACATGGATATCAAGCACACATGGTAAATCACACAGTTCATTCTCACTTCATAACATGTGTTTCCTGCTTCAATAGTGTGGGGCTGGATAAGGGCAGGGCCACCACTATAGTTCTTGGTCCTCACCTGACCTCAGTCTCTGCAACATTATAAGCCTCAAGGTTCCTGTGTGTCAGTGACATGCTGTCAACACAATGTCTTCACATTGTGAAGTCTAGAATGTTTGACTTCCAGCTAGTCAATAGGCATTCTACAGTGAAATCAAATGGAAAATTAAGACTATGTGTTTTTAGCCACTACCAGGTGCTAGCATGAAATTTTAGATTCTGTTCCATGCAAATTTTTGAATTTTTCTCCCGCTTCATTAAAATGGTTATATAAGCAAAAAAAAAAAAAAAAAAAAAAAAAAAAGAGAAGGACCTCACATAAGTGCAAACTACGTGACTTAACCATACACAAAAATATCTTTAGATGGGGCTGATGGGGTGGCTATGTTGGTGAGGGTCTTGACACACAAGCCTGAAAGACCTGTGTTTCATTTTTAACTCCCACATTTAAAAAAAAAAAAAGCAAAACCTGGTCACCATGATAGACACCTTTAATCTCAGTGCTGTGAAGGTAAAGAAGGGCCAGGAGCACGCTGGCCAAACGGTGTAGCTGAAAAAAGGAAGCTCCAGGATCTGTGAGAGATCCTGCCTCAAATACATTAAATTTAAAAATGAAAGATTGAGAGTAGTAGAGGAGACATCTCACTTTGACATCTGGCTAGCATATAAACAGGTACACATGCACATGCGCATACTCACACACATACAAGCACTCACCCATGCGCACGTGCACACACACGTACATCCACACACAGATACACGTTACGTTACAGCATCTCACCCCTAGTCTGTCTTCCTCACCAGCCTGCCGCATGCTCCTTCCCTGTTACCTGCATGTAGACGCGAGACTGACACAATGGATTTTGAGCAGCTGTCAGGTGCCCCTTCCTAGCTGGCATGCACAGCCTCTCCTGAAAGTGCCTCTCCCACTCAGAACTGCCCATTGTGCAGATGCTGCCACAGTCACCTCAAAAACTATAATAAGAATGGCAGGCTTGGCCAGTGTCCTGAGTCTGAAAGTGTGTGAAGGTGGACCTCCCTCCTTTCTGTCCCCACCTTACCATGGTTACCGCATAAGCAAGAAAATGCACTCCATTTGAGCTTTCAACATTCTTTCATATTTGCTTGGATTCAGATTTGTTAGTCTTCAGCTTAGATGATTTTAGAACCCATTTTAGTTTTAAAAAAAGAATAGAAATTATTTATACCTGTATAAGTACACATCGCATCAAAAAATTGTACTTATGTTTAAATGAGATTTTTAAAAATTCAAATAATTGTCCCTGAGCAATCTGCTATCTGTGGCTGACCTCCACTCTCCCACCACCTCTCCACCCACCCTCATCAAACCTTGAGTTCCTGAACCATACAGCTTCACTATAATTTCCTCACACATCTTGCTGGGACCTCTGGGGCACTCCCAGCTTCTTCTATCCCTGGGGGACCTCTATTCTCCTGACACCTCTCTACACACTTTCATCAGACCTTCGAATCCTGAACCATAAAAACCTGCTGATCCAGAACCATACAGACAAAGGGTACCCATCAGAGGCCTGTCACACTAGGACCATCAAGGTTAACCCCCATCCCAATACCCACTACAACAGGAACATCCAGTAACCAAAGCCGTCCAGATAGCTAAATGCCCTCAGAAATTACAATCAACAAAAGCCAGGGCAATATGACACATTAGGAGTGCAGCTACCTTACATGACCAAAGCACAAGAAAATGACTTTAAATCCAATCATATAAAGATGATAGATTCCTTTAAAGAGAAAATGAATAAATGCCTCAAAGAAATACAGGAAAATACAAATAAGCAGGTGAAAGAAAGAAATAAAACTGTTCAAGACCTGAAATTGGAAATAGGAAGAATAAAGAAAACGCAAAGTGAGGGAACCCTGGAGATGGAAAACCTAGAGAAGAGAACAGGAACCAGAGATACAAGCCGAATACAGGAGCCGGAACAAAGGACCTCAGGCATAGAAGATACAATAGGAGAAATTGATATAACAGTCAAAGAAAATGTTAAATCTAAACAAATTCCTGACACAAAACATACAAGAAACCTGGAATAACATAAAATGACCCAACCAAAACAGCCCTGAGATTTCACCTCACACCAGTCAGAATGGCTAAGATAAAAAAAAAACTCTCAGATGACAGCGGATGCTGGTGAGGGTGTGGAGAAAGAGGAACACTCCTTCATTGCTGGTGGGATTGCAAGCTGGTACAACCACTCTCGAAATCAATCTGACAGTTCTTCAGAAAATTGGAAATAGTTCTACATGAAGACCCAGCTACACCACTCCTGGGCATATAGCCAAAAGATGCTCCCACATATAACAAGGATACAGGTGAGTTGATTCTGTTGGTCTTCTTAAGGAGTTCCTACATGCTTTGGGCCCTACAATCCCATCTCTTCCATAGGAGTCCCCAAGCTCCATCACTGTTTGGCTGTGGGTCTCTGCCTCCCTCTGAGTCAGGTGCTTGGTGAAGCCTCTCATAGGACAGCCATGTTAGACCTCTGTCTGTAAGCATAACGGAGTATCATTGGGGATTGATGCTTGCCCATGGGATGGGTCTCAAGTTGGGCCACTTATCAGTTAGTCCCCTTCCTGCATTTCTTGTAAACAGGATAACGTTTGGGTCGAAAGTTTTGTGGGTGGGTGCTGTCTCTATCATTCCGCTGGGGTTCCTGCATGGGTGCAGAAAGTGGTTTCATATCCCCACTGCTATAAGTCTCCGCTATGGACACCTCCACTGATTCTTTGGTGCCTCCCATATGGCAAGTCTCTACCATGACTGCTAGATGTCCCCTATCTCCCCTTCCCTGCTATTTGGCCATCTCTACTGTCCCTTCCCACATCTGATCCTGAATCCCCCCATTTCTCCCCCATATCCCTCCTCATTCCCTCTCCCACCCAGATCCCCCCCCTTCATATGCCCCCTATAACTATTTTCTTCCCCCTCTGAGTACCTAGACTTGATGTGGCAGGGAGAGGGCATACCCAGAGGAGAAGGGGAAAGGACTGTTGGAAGGGGTCATTCCACAGGAAGAGCAGTGAGTGGGATGTAAAGTAAATAAATAAATAAATAAATAAATAAATAAATAAATAAATAAATAAATAAAAATTAAATCAAATAATTATAGATGCCTTAGAAAGCAAATCCCTTTTTCCTGAGAACTCCTAAGGCCGTTACCAAGATTCCTTACATGAGAAGCACTAGCTGGTAATATTTTGCCTCCTCAAAGACCTTAAAACCCCCAAGAACTCATAAAGCCTGGAAAGGGGATGGCCCTGGAGCCTACGCTCCATTAGTTTCATGATAAATCTGTGTTTGGTTTGCATAAATTAGTTTATGCTAGTATGAAGATCCAAGTATTTCTTGGGTCTTATATTCAGTGCACAGGAGATGCACCGTGGAAAACTGAAAGCCTAGAGAGACAGCAGCTTGAAACACAGAGCAACAGCAGCCTGGTCGAGTTTGCTTTGTACATGTTATACACAGGTGGGTTTTCCAACCTTTCTCAGAATGTAGCAAGTGAGGCTTACCTCAGAGGGCATTGTCTCTCCTCATCTCACTTCTCTAACTTCAGAGTTTGTCATACTTCAAACCTTTCCTTTTAAATACACCAAAGTTAATTTTATCTGTACCAGAACATACCAAGAAAGTATCTTTAATAAACACATAGGCAAATATATCGGTCTTTAAACTCATTTGCATTTAATACCTTTATATTATACTCGAAATATTCAATAACTGTCAGTAATAAATGATGATGATGAAGAAGAAGAAGAAGAAGAAGAAGAAGAAGAAGAAGAAGAAGAAGAAGAAGAAGAAGAAGAAGAAGAAGAAGAAAAGAAGAAAATAAAGTTGGGAGGGAAGAGAGAAAGAGGAAACAGGAAACAGTTTGGTAAAAGTTGAAGGGAGGTGGTGGGTAATAAGATCAAAAGATACTGTGTAAATGCATGAACTTTTCTAAAACCTCTTAAAATAACAGTTTCAAACAAAATTGTGTGATCACAATGACTACATAACGGCAGCCCAACAATGCCTCATGGGTTTGTGTGTCTGGAGTGTAGTAAAGGGGTCAGGGTTCTCCAGGCCGGCTGCTGTGAGCACAGCCCAGGCTCTGCTCTGGACCCGGGATCTTAGTTCCTGGTCCTCGGTGGTCTCATGACGCCCTCACTGCAAACAATCCTACATTAAAGGACCTTTCTGAGTTGTGCAAACCTCAGAGGACAAAGTCCACCATCCTCTGAGCAAATGTCAGGATCCCGTGCTTACTCCTTCCTCTCCAGAGCTCTAGGGGGAAAAAATATCATCTGTGCAAGCAGGAAATGTAATTCTGTTGAATCAAGTATCTTATGCTCTCAGTCCTAAACGTGATATCCTAAACTTAAGTAGCATGTGCTCTTTCCGTTAGTACACGGCAGTGAGACAAAAATAAAAAGATGGTCAAAGGACAAACTCTGTTTTCCTTTAGAGACCTTTCCCCTAGAAATGGTTCATTAGACAAAGAGAAAACTGGGAACTAAAATGACCCACTGTTCCTCAGGCTCAGTCGCTGCAGCATTGCGTTATACTGCCCCCTAGAGGTTATCTGCTGCCATTGCGCAAGTTCGCGCTGTTGAAATGAAAAACATTGTGTGCTCAAACTCTACACTTGGCGAGGGAAACGTGTTTTCAGGTGTTTCTGTTGTTATTTTGTTTTGGTTTGTTTATGTTTTAGAGTCGCGGGAGAGCTTATAGGAATTCCTGAAGCTTTTTGAGACATTAAGAGACTTCTTCCTGTTAGAATTCAAACTGCGTTTAAATTTTGGATGACAGAAAATGCGTACAGTAGTATTGCTTACACTTGAGTACGTCGACTTCTGGAGGTACATTGTCTCCATATGAATGTTGGAGATATATTGGAAGACATGAAGGAAGGAGGAAGACGGAGCATGAAAAGGAGAACGAAGGCAAAGCTGGTGAAAAGGGAAAAGTTATAGTATAAAGCATCCAGTCTGAAATGTAAGGTTCCAATATCACGAGTTTATTCATGTCAAACACAATGCTGGACCACAGCCGTCCAGCCCCACAGCAAGCTACCCAGCCTACTCACCCAGCGTCCCTGTGCCAGGTCAGCACCTCCTCACTGCTCCGCTCTTCAGGGCCAGACGATCCAGGAAAGAGATAGTTGCTTTATAAGGAAAAGAGTGCAGCGGGACCTCACTGCGGGGAAAGGTGTGATTGTACCTGCAGGATTCAGTCCAGAGATGATTCCAGAAAGACAATTACTAAACCTGAATACAATTATAAAAACTGTGCAAACTATAAACACTGTATAAAAACATACAATAATTCACACTTTCTTCATATGGGCTTCAGGTCAAATACATTTCCTTGCATGCAATTATTTAACATACATACAAGAAAAGAAATTATAGGTATTTGTGGAGTCCCACAGGGCATTTTGACACATCACTTCGTTTTGTCATGTTTAAGTGCAATGAAACTTCAATTGGATCTTTATATTAAGACATTCGAAATCCTTTTGTCTATGTTCTTGAAGTTATTATTAAGTCACCAGCCCTGGAGGAGCAGACCAGAAATACTTGATACTGTCTAACTATGACACAGTGTCCCATCCCTGACCTTTTCTGGAATGCTTTACTATCTGATTAAATAATTTAGTCCAATCAGAAAACAGTTAAACCTTATATTAGAGCCATTTGCTTGTAACAAAGTTCAGTCTACATATACTTGTAGATAGACACTCTTTCTACCACTAATCTTGTTACTCAGCTACACTTTCATAGGCAAATTGCAGGGGGGGGGGAGACTGAGATGGAGATGGAGAAGGAGGAGAATGTTATATAGAATAAATTCATATATTTACCAGTAAGCTGAGGCAGATCTTTAGACATTCCTAAGGTGATTTTATGAAATTTACGTTGGCTAACAAAATTTTTATAGAATTGGAAAATCTCTTAGAATCTTTCTCCATGCAACAGAAGTGAATAATACTTCTTTTTAAAAAAAAATAAATGATGCTTTATGAGACAATCAGTGTCTTGTTCATAGCATCTAGAAAACACACGTATTCTTCACCCCAAACCTAGCCTTGTGTTTAGCTCATTTGACTTGGAGAAGTTTAACCCCAAGATTTGAGAGAACCGAGTCCTGGCTCTACATTAAATAGTGAGGTGAGCACATTGCCACCATCTGCATCTCGTTCCCCACTAAGGACAAGGGGAGGCGATGAACAGCTGTGCAGCTCCACTTCCTGCTGTCAGTCAAGCCATCAAAGAGATCCCTGAGGAAAAGATGAGAAGGCAGTCCAGAGCATTTGCATCGGCTTAAGTTCTCCTTAGACGTTGAAGAATATTTCTCCCCACGATTAATTTTCTGTTATCATTTTTATTATTATTTTAATCTTTCTTGGCTTTTAAATTGTTTGTTTGTCTGTTTTGAGGCAGGGCTTCTCTATGTAGTCCTGGCTGTCCTGGAACTCACTATGTAAACCTTGAACTCAGAGAGGTCCCCATGTACTACCTCTAAAATTCTGGGGTCAAAAGAATACACCACTACATCTGGCTGACTTTTCAAATTTTAATTGAAATTCTTTTTTATACTGTATTCTAGCCATGGTTTGCCTCTCCCCCAACTCCTGTCAGATCCTCCCCACCCACTCAACTCTATAAACAAACAAAAACAAAGTCAACAACAACGACAAAAAAAGAAACACACACACAGCAGAAATATACAAGGAAAAGACCAATAAAACAAAAACAAAAAATGCCCAAACAAAACAAAATGAAGCAAAAAGTCTACGAAGTCTATGAAGATATCATTGAGTTTGTTATTTGCTGGCCAACAGCTCCTGTGGATAGGGCTTACCCTGAAATGTGGTTATTATGCCCAAGGAGATTCTATTGGGGGAAACAAACTTTTGCTTTGTCAGTCATATCAACTGCAGACGGTTTCTTTGTTGGGCTGGGCCCTGTGTCTACTTCCCCTCCAAGCACTGGGACCCCATCCAGCTTGAACTTGCACTGTTGATTTTTAACTCCAGGACTCCTGATTTTATGTTTTATGTTTCGGGGTACCCAACTTCTGTGAACTACACAAGTAAGCTTGAGTGGAGGAGGTGACTTTAAAGCTTGTTTTGAATTACAATATTGCTCAAATATGAGGTCAGGGCTTGGCTTGCTCAGCAATACTGACGTAAGTCAAACCAGTTGGGTTAAATGACATCCTTTATAACAGATGATGGTTTCCTGCCAAAGGATTGCACTTCCCAGCTTCCCTTGCAGATACAGAGGTCATCTCACCCCTACGAGGTACAATCCATCTTCCCCCGGAGATGTCAGCTTCTCCTGGAGGCACTTTGGCCATCTGTATGGGGAGGTGACAAAGCCTAAGGTAAGACCAAGCCTCCTCTCTCTCTCTCTCTCTCTCTCTCTCTCTCTCTCCTCTCTCTCCAGCTCATTTTTGTTCTTGTTTGTTTTAGAATATAAAAATAGATAAATGCCTGATATTCGCAAATACTTTGAAAGTTATTTGTTTGCTTGTTTTTGTTTAACTTTGCTTTCTTTCATTCTTGACTGCTACTTTGGGGGGAAATTATATATATATTATAAAAGCAAAACAAGAAAGGTAGTATGACCGGACAATCCTGATAGTATCGTGTTTATTTCAAATCATTCCTTAATACCAGAAGCCTTCTTGTTTACTCATTCCTCACAAAATTACCTGTTGTGTGTCCACAGAACAAGGAATCTGGTAAAACATAGAAGAAAAGAATAGTTCTGTTGTTACATAGTTTCAGGAAGACAGAAATAAAAACAAACAAAAAGCATCAATTACAAAATACAGGGTGCTACTGTAATACTTTACACACTGCGGAGTAAAGAGATAGACATGTGGAAGGACTGTCAGAGCAGAAGGACAGCATGTAGCGTCTCAGGTTCAGTCCCTTCTGCTTCTCTGGAATGTCCGAACACACCCAGGTCTCTTCACTTGTGTTATCAGGCAGGTAGTACCGCCTCTGGAACCTAAACTCCCTACACAATTGTCTTATAAACAGCACGGCAGGAGCTCATGGCAAAACACATGGCCAGGAGGGAAAGTCAGAAAGAGGTGTCTGGGAGTCCATAGTTTCCTTTGAGAACATGTTCTCAGTGACCCAAGCACTCTTGACTAGCCCCATCTTTCTTTATAGTACCAGGATGGTGCTGCATGCATCCTTGTGGGACACTTAAGATCCAAAGTATAGCATATATAACCAGTGAGACTGTCAGAGAAAACTCTTTTTTCCCATTTGCCTGTACTATCAATTGCAGATAGCTTCTTGATTAAGGATGGGAGCCTGTGTCTACTTCCCCTGCTCAGCAATGGGATTGATTGGACCTACTACACATGGTCTGTGGCAAAGTAATGCATTGAGACAGGGAGTACATGGAGAAGCGATACTCACATCATGTCTGAGACATGATGAAGGGAGGAGGAGGTGGGACATACCACTCAGCATGATATAATGGCCTGATCTCCAGCAGCCCCATCTCTTAAAGAACTCACCACCTCCCTAGGGACAAGTTTGGGACAAAGTCCTTAACTCACTGGCCCTTGAAGGCCATTTATTCAAACCACAACACACATAGGAATATGAGATTATAAAGTGGAATGTGGTATTTTAAAAAGCGTTTGCTTCCCCTATAGTTTACTATACCCAGAATACAAATAAAGTTTCATGTCATGTTTACTGGGAGATAATACTGGTATTGACATTAAACATGTTAGATAGATAGTGACTAGGGATTTCTAAAAAGTATAGTGTGTGTGGGGGGGGGGTGTGGGTGTGTGTGTGGGGGTGATGTTTCTAATGGTCTCATGGGTCTGAACATAAAACCCATTACTCTTACAATTCTTCATCTGCCTAGTGAACTAAATTCTAAAGCCTCGTTATGAAACAGATTATTTTTGATATAATCACATTATCCAAGCACTTATATAATCAAGAAGCTATTACAAATATTATCTAACATCATAAAATGTTCTTCAACTTATAGGACCCTGATTACTTAATCTCTTCAAGCACATTGAGTAAACATTCAGAATTTTAGAAATAAAGACAAGTGGAAATATGATTCTATTTTTTAAAAAAAAAGTCTCAATTTTAAGAAGACCTTCATAAACTAATGACTTGTTACACTTATTCCTTGGCTTTTCTGTGACATTTCTTAAATCTTGGAAACTTCTGAGTAGATGAGATGTTGTCACTAAAGGAGGTAGACAAAGACTGCTTTCTATGACCATTTGTGTGAGGAAGCCTAGGAATGCTTCCACAGAATGAGATAGAAACCCCACTCACTCCCTCATCTTATTGTAACCTCGATAGGGTGACACCAAGCTATAACTTATTTTTCTTTAGATAGTTAATGATCTTATGTTTACAATTAAGGCATAATTATTGTGTGCTTTTATAGAAAGGAACAAAACAAAGCTCTCAAACCATATCAAGCTTCCCCTCTTTGAGTCCTATAAACAGATGTATTTTCTCAATGGAACATGAACCCTGATTGTTGCACAATATGCCTGAGACACAGTAAGAGTTTGCCAAGCCCGTCTTCCTGGATGGAGAAAAGGTTGTCACTTGGCAACATCTGAAGGATGTTGGCCTACAAGGTAGATGTATTCCTGCTTACTGGATCACAGAGCCAATTCTTTCCAAGCTCATCCAACCAGATATCATTAATATTGCATAATTTCTACCAAATGTTTTCTCTCAGGCTTAGGCTTATTTGGAATCTTTTTCTCCTATTCAAACTTTCCCAAAATGAAGATTTGTATAATCTTCATTTGGGGAATATGAAATATAAATATGAAATATAGTAAAAATTTAATTTGCATAAAATAAATATTTTTGTAATGAAGAAAAACAGTGTGATTTTTTTCTGGAAGCCCAAATAGACTATGTTAATAGTCAGAACTACATTCTGTTATTTTGCCTTTCTATATTATTTTTTAGGTAATTTTCACTACATTTTTTTTTAGGTAATTTTCACTACTTTTTTTTGGTAATTTACACTTACAAAGGTAAATTTTCAACTTTATCAGATCTTCTCACTGAACATCTGAATGAGATAAATAGGTTTGATCATCATCATCCGTGCATAGGACCAGCCTAGACCCAAGAGAAGAATGTGCTTGAGGAGGAATGCCAAAGTGGATAGAGATGTTACAAATCTCACTATATTCTAGCTCATAATTTAGCTCCAGGAGAAACTAAACAAAGTGACAAAATCCATTTGCATATGTTAAAATCCCTTCTGTACATTTTCTGGAGTATAGCAGATGCCCATCTGTCTTCTCCCGCGTCCTGGATGACTCAGAGCTGATTAGAGTGCAAACAGTATTCTAGGCATTGCGGTCAATTAGAGGCACAATTAGATCTATATTTGAGAGGGAAAAGAGAAGTGACTAATAAAACTCCAGCAAATAAATAAGTCAATGTGTAAGAAATGGAAATTCAGTGGGGAGACGCAGGACACTGTAAGAGAAAGAAGTAACGGGCGTAAGATGCGTCCCTTAGGGATCTGAAACAGAGTGGCAAACAGGGAGGAATCTGCTGGGGCAGTAATGACTAAAAACACGGAAGACAAAGGAAACAAACCAAGGGCAAAGAGCTGAAGGGACTGAGGTGATTGGTCTACATGGGGATCCAGCAGGCCAGCATAGTGATTGGTACCCATGGGGATCCAGTAGGCCAGCATGCCAAGAGCTAGGGCTGCTGCAAGGATCTAGTGATGTCATAGCGACATAGATGGCATGGAGGAAGTAAAAAGCATGAGAATCAACAGCCACCATTAATCGGTCACCAATTAAGACAAGAAATGAAAGCCTGGTTCAGGCTTCCATTTAGTGAATGCCAGCTGCAGGGCAGGAGCAGGGCTGAGCTCTGCTCCAGGTAACAGCAGCCAGCTCACAGGGCAATGGCGGCAGCAGCTCACAGGTCTGCAGTAATGAATTATCCAGTCTTCTCTCCAGACTCTGCTAGCTTTTACTCTGTCTTAATGACGGGACTGGAATACACAAACGGTTAAGGAAAAAACAAAATTATGATGCAGCCAGATTTCCCAGTTGCCTTCTACGAATCCTCAGACAATCCTAAAGTGAGTTATTAAACATCTACACCCTAAGGAGAGTTAGTAGGAAAACACACACCCAAGGGACACGAATGGACAGGATCCCACCCCTACCCTGGGGAAGAAAACTTCAAGATAGAAAATTCCTGGGAAGAATGGAGCTGCCAAGGAAAATTCTTATTTGTAACAATGAAGACAGGGCCATGTTTGGTGCACCCATCTACAGTCACATGCAAGACTGTTTTCATGGCACACTGCAACTTGTTCAAAGTGTAGAAAGAAGGCCCAGGGTTACAAACTATTCTTATAAAGAAGGTAAATATCCAAAGAGTTACTATTAAGCAAAATGAATATTTTTCTTGAGAACACAGGGTTACCTGCAGAAGACTATGGAGGGTTTCTCAAGGATCTTGCAGTTGTTCAAATAAAATGCCAAACACTAACAAATCTTATATTTTTTTTATTTATTATTATTTTCTTTATTTACATTTCAAATGCTATCCCGAAAGTTCCCTATACCCCACCCCCGCCCCTGCTCCCCTACCCACCCACTCCCACTACTTGGCCCTGGCCCTTCCCCTGTGCTGGGTCATATAAAGTTTACAAGACCAAGGGGCCTCTCTTCCCAATGATGGCCGATTAGGCCATCTTCTGCTACATATGCAGCTAGAGACACGAGCTCAGGGGGTACTGGTTAGTTCATATTGTCTAACAAATCTTTTAAATTAACAGATGCTTGAGTGCCTATGCTGAAGATAGGGGAAAACATCCATATTAAGAAAATAGATATTTCTACAGCTACCCTTGAAGCACAAAGTTTTGGAATAGATGAAAAGTTCTTAGGATGTTAAGTCTTTAGACACTCTACTGGGTCTATATGTGCTTTTATTTTTTTAAGATAAAATCTTCCAAATGAGGCAAGTTTTCTGGGAAGCATAGCTAAGAAGCATCTAAAAATATACATGTCATTTTCCATTATTTAAAGGAAGCCAGAAAGATCAATGAAAGAAAACTTAAGTTGGATGTGTGATTTTTTTTTCAAATGTGGGAATGCAAATTGGACATATTGCAATGACTTTCAGTATAATAAGCTACTTTGTGTTTCTCTTATGAAGAGATTCAGACAAGTTCTGAAGTTCTGAAGAAAAAAAAAAACAAGTTTCAAAACTACAAAACTACAGTGTTTTAAAAGAAATCATTATTTCTTACAAATATTTTTAGAAAAACATTATGAATAGATTTTAAAAGCCTTTGCTGAACAATATTAATAAGCTGTACATCACAATGAAGGGCTTGACTATGCAATGTACAAAATAAATGCAGTAATTAATGAAATGCTATTTTTCAAGAATTTTACACTCTCTGAATTCTTGGTATATAAATTTTTTCTATTGGCGCAAAAAAAATCAATGTTTTTTTTTTTCTTTCAAAATTTATAGTGAGGACAGTTCACTTGAGGGATTTGGTACTTCACACAAATTATTGACTTTTTCTCCATAAAAAACCTTCAGCTATGAAAGAAATATGAGCACAAAAATATTTCCTATACCTGTAAACTGTTAAAGTTCCAATATTACAAATTGTAGTAGAAATATCCTAAATTTCATTGGAGTCTTCACTAGTCAATTATAACATTTTTATATCTACTATATTGGCTTAAACTCAGTTTAAATATTATGTTGATAATTCTATTACACAACCCATTTTCTCAGTCTCCCTGATCACAATTGATTAAGCAAGTCTTGTGACCTCACTTAAGATTTGACGATCTGTACACTGATGGGCAATCTTTAAATTCGATGTCTAAATTTTCTCAAGAGTAGGGTGTGACTGATTAGAGCAGTCTGGTCATTAGTATCTCCATAATTGTGAGAAGGTGAGCCTTGGGGAGTCTTGTAATTAATAGCAATGATGGGAGCTCAACTGTCATAGTACCTGAATCTTAACAGGTAGTAGCTTCTGCACTTGAACCAGCAATCTCAAGATAAGTTTGGTTCATTTCTTCCAAAGTGGATTCTGAGATAGATTCAGGTGTAAGACTTTTATTAAAGAATTTCTCTAGTATATGGCTCAGTGGGGAAAGGTCTTGCGGCATAAGCATGAGGACCTGAGTTCAAATCCCCAGAAACCAGGTAAAACAAAAAATATATAACATCAAATGTGCTGACTTCCTAGTAGCTAAGACAAGTCTAGTGACCGAACCAGGATCAAGAAGCAAAGGGATGGAGCCTGTCTTTTAAGAAACAAGAATAGGCTAGATAGCAAAGGTCAATAGATAATAGGATAGAATTGGCCAGGAAGCTTTGTTTTGTCTCCCATTTGTAATGTCCTACATTGTCTCTATACCCTGGGTTAGAAAGCACCTAGCCATTCTGATACAAGCTAAAAGAAGAAAAATTCAACCCAGCATTTTAAAGAAAGTAACAGGGCAAGGCTCTGTAGCAGGTCCTCAGCTTCCTATTCTTACTGGGGCTGTTTTATATTTAACTAGAATTTAATCTCCATGATGGGGAGCCCCATAACAAAACAGTTGTCTTCATATGAACAGGATTCTTAAGTATATTTCTGAACACGTTTGAAAAGCACAGTCCTTAAACAGAAGAAATAGACTGGAGTTTCCAGGCTCCAGATTGTTCTACCAGTCAAATTGTCCTCAGCAGGACAGAGAGTTTATTTTCCTCTATTCTGTCATACTGCCTTTATTATAAGAGTTTAACAAAGAAGAGGGTAAGAGAGGAGTGTAGAAAAATAAAAGACATGGAAGGGAAAGGTAGATGGAGAGGAGAAGAAATTCATGCAAAGAAGGAAGAAATGACATAGGCATTGTTCTCCCTGTACTCATAACTTCAGAGTCTAGGAGAATATTCTTGCTATATACATGTGAAATGGGGAAACAACGGGGGCAAAGCCATCCAGGAGGAGCAAGAAGGGGCTCGCTCATTTACATTCCACCGGAGAGCCTATTTTAACCACTGCTCTGGGCACAGGTATTTGCTATCTGAAATCTACTCTGGGCCACTTGCATTGTGCAGTCCTATTTAGGAAACAGGCTGAGAGCTGGCATTTGTGTTAACTGCTCAGATTCTACCTCATACCTACTGCATCAGTATATGCCTTTAACCTGCTCCTAGGTGTCATTTACAAATGCAGACAGTTGAGATTTCTTGGCCTCCTTGCAAGGACTTGGCTTTTGTATATCTGTTCCCAGGTCATAAATAGTTTTATAGAGAATATTATGCTAAGTGGTTAAATTGTGTGGACAAAACAGTATTCTACTATTAGTCCATGAAATAATGTGTGCAATGCAAGGTTCAAGTCAATCCAGAGAACAGTGCAGAGTTACTCACACAGGTGCCTCCGATCCCCATGGCACCCACTCCAGTGGCTGTTCGTGCCACCAATCTCAGCAATGACTTCACTGGACATTTCCTATAAAGTAACTGCTAAGGAAAAATAAGAAAAGGGAGAGAGAAACAGGGCAGCGTGGAGCCACCAGGTAGTTCATCTACCTCTTCATTGCTGGCTGACAACAGAGGAATATTGCTCTGTTAATCTCAACTCACCCGTGACTGCTTTGTCCAATGGTCCATCGGGGGAAAAATGATAAAAGAGTTGGTGATGAGGAGAGATTTGAATAGCTCATTTGGAATGGGCATAAACATTGAAGGTATGGGCTATAGATGAGTGCTTCATCTGAGTGCTAGGAGGATTGAGAAGAGACTGGTGGGCAGGAGCTCCTGGTAGTCTGTGAAGGGTAAAAAGGTTTCCTTCAGATGCCTCTTTGCTTTCTCAGGGGGCTCCTACCTAATTGGTTATGGCAGCGAAAAGTGAAGGTTATGTGATCTCAACAAATTAAATTTCCTCTCAGCAAGAGAGGAAAATTAATTATTGTTTGTCTAATGGTCAAACAGGGACATCAATACCAAGCATTTTCGAGAGTATGCTATGAACAAAGGAACAACCAGTCACCTTTACACTGTGTCTGTTATTGGATAGCAGTCACCTTAGACAGTACTGAGTTTCATGATCCTAGTATGTGCACACTTTTATTGGTGCATGTTTCTGTTTTCTGTTAGCATCACCTCATAACAGGTTTGCTGAACACCATTTTCACCAACATAGTGTTTCTCACACTACTGTATTAATTGAGTAATTGCTTTCACAAACCACCTGTTTGACATCATGAGATTCACTGATCACATCTGTGCTCCCTTACCCAGAAAGAACTACCTATAACTAGCTGAATGACTAATTAAAGTCTCTTCCTGTATTCATGAAGGATGATGAGTGGCTCTCTCACAAGATGCAGAGCACACATTGAATAGTAGCAATACTGTGGTTGTTTTTCCAGAAAGATGTCAGTCTCACAAAGGCTTCTTTCACACTTATTCTTAATGAATTACTTAACAAGTGTTTCTTAACCTGAAAATGTTAGATTCCCCTTCTGTGAAAGTCTTGTTTGTTAAAGATTAAGGCTTTTACATGCAGACAAAACAAGGTTTGCATTAGGATAGAAGTTGAGACAACTCCTCTTGTCATTGGGCAAGCAACGGGGCAGTTGATCATAATTTCATGACAATAGTGAGTTGGTTGTATCCACTAAACTGCTCCAAGTATTCACCAGAGAAGACTGCTTGAAGATGGCTTTAAGTCAATAGAAAGTCTTTATTAGCTAGTCTGGGACTACAGTGGGTACACTGAGCCTTTCTCAGGGTAAGTTTTTAAGCACAAAAAACAGTGGTGGCTCACACCTTTAATCCCAGCACTTGGAAGGCAGAGGCAGGCAGATTTCTGAGTTTGAGGCCAGCCTGGTCTACAGAGTGAATTCTAGGACAGCCAGGGCTACACAGAGAAACCCTGTCTCAAAAAAAAACAAAACAAAACAAAACCCAAAACAAACAAAAAACAAAAAACAAAAAAACAAAACAAAACAAAACAAAAATAACCCATGTCCTGGGTTGACATACTTCAGTTAATAAGAACGGATAGCCAGAAGCAGAACTCCATAGGCTAAAAAGCAAGGTCAGTTCATTTTAAGACTTTCCCAGAACTATATGGACTTTGATATATTAGGCCTTGTTTCGGGTGTTAGCAAGCAGTGCTGTCTACATGCCGAGTTTTACAACTTAATGGTATTTCCATCATGGACTCATTTGTGCTTGGAGCCTACCAAGTCTGTGGATAGCCTTAGGGCTAATTATATTTGTAGTTAATTCCGTTCTCCTGAGAGGGGTTGCAAACCAGGAATGAATCAGCACTCAGGAGATTTCCTATAAACTTGCTTCCCACCTTAATTTGTAAAATAAAGGAGAGCTGATGATTGGGCAGATGAAAGGGAAGGTGGAGCAGAAGGTGGGGAGAGAGAAGAAGGAGAAAATGGAAGTGGGGGAGGATGCAGAAGAGGAAGAAGAAGAAAAACTGAGCAGAAGCCCATGGCCTGGAGAAACTGCAAGTTCTAAGGGGTCTCATAGATGTGGAAGATGGTAGTGTAGTAGTAGATCTGCCCAATCTAGGCACATAACATGTATTCATATTAATTGAGTCCTGTTTTCATTGCCAGGGCATATTTGGGTTGGAAAGATTTATCGCAACAACCCTGTTACACAAGGACAGGGAGGATCTATCTGGAACATTGGGCATGTGTAAAATTAGTTGGGGAAATAAGAGTCTCCTCTTGGTGTACTTAGTCTCATTAATAAGAGAACTTAAGAATGAACTCAGGGCTGGAGAGATGGCTCAGTGGTTAAGAGCACTGATTGCTCTTCTAAAGGTCATGAGTTCAAATCCCAGAAACATGATGGAGATGATGGCTCACAACCATCTGTAAGGAGATTTGATGCCCTCTTTTAGGGTGTCTGAAGACAGCTACAGTATACTTACATATAATAAATAAATAAATCTTTAAAAAAGAATGAACTCAAACAGAAACTTAAGGACAATTTTGTTCCAATTTAAAAGAAAACCTCCCCAGGGCAGGCAAGTTGTAACCTCAGCAGCTGCCCAGAGGTAGACAATACAGGAAAGAAGAGGGAAGCCACTCCATTTGAGTAGAGATGGAGGTCAGACACATGTAGGCAGCAGCTATGTGACAGTGGAGGGGGCTTTAGAGGAAGGGGAAGTATATCTAAGATGTTGGGGAAATCCAATATGTTAAGGAGAAGCTATTTTTCTGCAGAACTCAAAAAACGGACAAACTGATAGCATTGTATTGCTGTGGGCTATAAGCTGCTACACTGGGAGTAGAGATTCTGGGAAAGAAGCCACAGTCTCTCATTAAAGGAATAATTATTCCACCTAACTCTTTAGTGTGGTCTACAGTGAACCTGCCTTCCTAAGGGTGTTCTCATGGCCAGCTGATTGAACCAGCCCAATTGGAATGTGAGGTCTCCACCCAGGCCAGAAATCACATTTGACTGACCAGAAGCAAAGTTTCATCTACTCTAACAATATAGCATATAATAAATAATAATATTCAAAATATTATATATATATATATATATATATATATATATATATATATATATATATATATATATTTTACAGAGGGAGATTTGAAGACTCAGAGAGGTTATATAAGTTTTTCAAAGTCAATTATAAAGTATATGTGCAAGACTTTGTATATGGAGTTCTAATCCAAACGTTGATTAAAAAAATTCCCTATGGTATAATTAGATGCCAAAACAAAGGAACCAATTTAACTTTTACTTTGAAATTGAAGATATAAGGCCAGAAATTGGCTCAGCAGGTAGAGGAGGTTGCAGCTGAGTCTATTCCACGGTTGTCTTCTGAATTCTGTGGATGGCCCATACTCACGAGTAATAAAGAGTAAACACGCAGATGCAACAATACACTTTAAAATTGAAGATCTAAAGCTGAAATGCACCACAGTACAGAAATTCATGAAAGAAAATAATGAATAGAAGAGCCATAGACCTATTATTAAAGTTGCAGCACAAACATGGCCCAAAATGCCGGAACCTCTTCTTTTAGTGAGTAGATAGCATTTGTCTGATTTTGGGTCATGTTGAGAAACATTCCTGACACCTGCCTGTTAATTTAAAAAATAAAACTCTGGGTGGTCTGAATCTCCTCAGCTGTCACTGTCATCTTTATGACTTCTAACCTTACTGTCTCTAGTATTTTCATT
This sequence comes from Mus pahari, assembly GCF_900095145.1. Taxonomy (NCBI): domain Eukaryota; kingdom Metazoa; phylum Chordata; class Mammalia; order Rodentia; family Muridae; genus Mus; species Mus pahari. Next base: position 73,103,193 of record NC_034593.1, read on the forward strand.
TTAGAATACACTTTAATTGATTTTTCTTGCAATAATGTAGTTTCTCTATTCCCTGTGGTTTCCAACAGTCCATGCCTTGTGTCCACTTTCCTCTCTTTCATTCTTCAATTAGCATGTTCCTCACTAATCATTCAACCATATGGTATACAATTTTAAAAGCATGAATATTTATTTAATTGTTGATTTGTTTCTATAATATTTGTGATGATTGTCAATCTTTTGTGTATTCTCCACTTATAGTCCTACTGTGATTTTTTTTTAGAAGATAGCAGTAAATAAATTTTGGCTTTTGTTGTATACACTATAGATACTGAAAGTATCTGAAAACACTAAAGCACCCATGTATCTTGCTCTTTTAAGATTTAGTCTTATATTGATGTAGATATAGAAAATATAGCTGAGATGTTACAGAAACAAATACAGTGATCATAGGATGATAGCTATATAGGAAATGTCATTGCAGGGGGATAATGCCAGAGTGACAAAAAAGTCATTATTCAATGATAAAAAACATGAATGGCAGTAAATTAAATACCTTCATTTGTTTTGAGTAATGACTTAATAAAGACACTGTACAACCTACATCTGTTAAACTGGAAGATGATACGAAACTGAAAAGAAAAAAAACCATCTATTTATAGAACCTAAGAAACCATCTGAAGATTGAGAAAGTTGAAATAGATGCCTCAAATCAAATTAAAATACAAAACCTTACATTTAATTCCAAAGAATCTGTTGAGTCATATGATAATTCAATAGTCACATCTCAAACATGAGCAAAACCTGTCAGACAGAAAGAGAAATGTCAGTTTGAGCTCAGGGTGTGCTATGGGCAGAATATAGGTTTCACAGAGATTATTGTCTGCACAGGTTGGTCTGTTTCTGCTACGCTGTCCACCTTCAGAAACCACTCTGGGAGACCAAATCAACATAATTATCCACAAAAATCATAACCACAATGTCAGATTTTAAAACCATATGAAATAGCAGTAAGGAAACATAATAACTTGGAATGCTATGGTATGTCTTCTCTAAAGAGAAGGTTTTGTTAACCAAGATTAGACTTATTTCCTGGGACTGTAGAAGAGAGATAGATAGGGTCAGTATACGTAAGATGGAAAAGCATTTTTAGCTAAATGTGGAGAGTGCTGCCCAGCACTGAGGGTCTTGCCCTGTGTGGTGGAAGTATGCTTTGTTATCCAATGCATTCAATCAAGCAGGTGCCAATAGGATTCCTGGATCAAATCATGTTACAGCCACAGAATGCTAATTTCACTTCATAGGAAAAGTGTATTAAGTATAGTTGTTTCAACTTGTTAATAGTACTCTAAAAATGGATTGGAATGCTCTTGATTTTGCCTACATATTGTTTAAAGCACTCAGATGTAAACCTTCAGACTAATGCTGGAAGGTGGTTGTACAACATCATTCCATTAACTTTTTACTCAGCTATAGGTAAAATAGCGATATTTCAGTTTTTAAAACCGGGCCCCAACTTCCCACAGACTTGGATGTTGAACAAGCCCTGTAAAATTAATTTGAATTATCTATGCCTTTTCAAATGTAGCCACTTTAGGTTCAACCCTCCCAAATTCAAGAAGCATTATTTCAAGATATGAAACAAAACAATAATTCACAGTAGTCATAAGAAATATAAATTTTTCTTCAGTTTCTGAAATGTGACTGAAAATTAACAGAGGAAAATGATCACAATAACATACAATGCTGGTATTTAAAGAGAAAACTTATTATTGAGGAAGGCAGACACTGCAATATACAGTGGCATGGAAAGTCTGCACACAGTTTTACAGGAAAAATTCTTTTCATTCTGTCTTTAACCGAAACCCTTAGCTGGCTCTGAATTGCTTACATGCCACGCAATGAAAAGTGTGGGTAAAATCTGGAAGAAATCCAAAGATTAAAAGCATCACCTTAAAATATTTACTCAAGGGCCAGAAAAGTTCATTCTGAGGCTAAGTAGCTCACATCATAGAAAACTTTTATCAAAGTTTACTCTAGGGCTGGCTACGTGGCACATGTGTATAAAATATCTAAAAGTGAATGCGTGATTAGGCAGCTAACGTCTTTGAAGTTGCGTAAACTATTTGGTGGCTCCTTGGCATTCATCATAGCTTGCTCTAAACATAAAGTACTTTATGTTACTTTTAGTTCTCATGACCTGGTACGTTTCTTCAACAGAACGATATTAAATGATTCCTGTGAGCAATTATTATAAGAGAAAAAATAAGATGAAAATATTTTTCTTCTACCTAAAGACAAGAATTTTCCAGTTACATTTGAATGGTTTTTCTTCCCTTCATCTTTTAATGTTTAATGTTAGAAACTGAAGGATATAAAGATATAGGGTAGTATGTATGTTTTTATATGATATCTAACTTTTTAATTTGTGGATATCTGTGAGATTATTTCTGGATGAGAAAATAAGCTGGGTTGCATAAAAAAACAAGAAAGGAAAGAAATTGTTATAAATTGTTAGGAAAGAAATTGTATCTTCTAGGGTATGATAAAAGTGTCTAATTAACTGATAAATTTTGGTAAACACTATTTTCATGGTAGTCACAAACAGTTTATAAGATTACAAATACTTGAATTTTTGGTATTTATGGCAATATGTATAATAGCAGCTGTGGTATATACTTTACCCCACTGATTCTGTGTAAAGAATTTTATTCTAAACTCATAACTAAGTATGTTATATTTATTAAGAAATTCTCCAGGAAGCTCAAGAGGTTCCAAAAGATAATCAACAATGAACCAGAAGTGCATGTAATTGTATATCTACTAAAGGAGGCACAATTCAGTTTTTAATTAGCATGTGTGGTGGTTTGCATGTGCTTGGCCTAGGGAGTGGCACTATTAGAAGGTGTGGCCTTGTTGGAGTAGGTGTGGCCTTATTGAAGGAAGTGCATCAGTGTTGCCAGGGGCTTTAAGACCTTCATCCCAGTGCCTGTAAGTCAATCTTCTCCTGTTTGCCTTCCAAACAAGATGTTGAACTCTCAGCTCCTCCTCTGCTGTGCCTGCCTGGACAATGCAGGCTCCCACCTTGATAATAATGAACTGAACCTCTGAAGCTGTATTCCAGCCTCAATTAAATGTCCTTATAAGAGTTGCCTTGGTCATGATTTCTGTTCACAGCAGTAAAACCCTAAGTAAGGCAGCATGAAGGATATTTGAGTGGCATGACCAGATTAGAGCAGAGTATGTCTTAGGTAAATATTTTTATGTCTTAAAATTTTGTGGAAAATAGTTATAACTATTGTCTTAGTTAAGATTTCATTGCAGTGAAGAGATACCATGACAAAGCCAACTCTTATAAAAGGAAATATTTGACTTGGGCTGGGTTACAGTTGCAGGGGTTGGGGCTGGGTTACAGTTGCCGGGATTTAGTCCATTATTGTCAGGGTGAGAAGCATGGTGGTAGGCATGGCAGTGTACCTGAAGACACGGTGCTAGAGAAGGAGCCAGAGGTCTACATATTGATCCACAGGCATCAGTAGAAAATTGCTTGCCACACTGGGCATAAATTGAGGTTAGGAGACCTCAAAATCTGCCTCTGCAGGTACATGCCTCCTCCAACAAGGCCATAACTCCTAAGTGCCACTCCCTATGGCAAAGCGTTCCTACGTATGAGCGATGGGAGCCATTTCTACTCAAGTCACCACCACTATTTTTTTTTTTTTGATTTTTTGAGATAGGGTTTCTTTGTGTAGCCCTGGCTGTCCTAGTGCTCACTTTGTAGACCAGGCTGGCCTCGAACTCAGAAATTCACCTGCCTCTGCCTCCTGAGTGCTGGGATTAAAGGCGTGCACCACCATACCCAGCTTGACCACAACTATTAATACTGATTATAGTTTTATTTGGGGCTGTAGGGAGTTGACTTGGGTCAATTGCGAATGTAAAACCTTTAAAAAGTATTGTATGTTTTCTTTTTACATTAAGTAATAATCATTTAACTTTATAGTATAAAGACAAATCTGATCATGTAAAAAGCATCATGAAATTATTTCAAATATATAGCATTTTAATATTTGCGTTTTTTGAAAGATTAAACCATTTTAAGACCTACTATTCATGATTTCTTCTACTTGCATAGGCACATAGGATAGAATCCTTTGCTGCCATCTTCTGGAAGTTAGTAACTTGTGCATGCTGACAGGTTGTTTCCCTTTTCTAGAGAAAGCTTCCCAAAAGATACAAGGAAGAGATAATTGCATTCTCAAATCATAGCAATGCTAACTGAAAATTGGCTTCTGTGAGTCACTTTATCCCAAGAACCTTCATTTGGCCTATGGACATTCCTTGAATTCCTGAAAATACTAGGTATCCATTTTGCCATTTTCTTGGGCTTTCTTCAAAACTGAGTTGTATTTACTTTTACAAAACATACATACTTTAAAATGTAAAAAAAAAATCATTTATTTATTTGTTTGTTTATTTATTTAGAACTCTAGATTTTATTCCCCTCCCAGTCCACCCTCCAGCTGTTCCACATCCCACTCTATCCCCACTCCACCAGACCTCTAAACTCCCTCGAGCCTCCAGTCTCTTGAGGGTTAGGTGCATCTTCTGACTAAACCCAGACCCAGCAGTCCTCTGCTGTATGTGTGTTGGGGGCCTCATAAGAGCTGGTGTATGATGGCTGGTTGGTGTTCCAGTATCTGAGAGATCTCTGAGGTCCAGGTTAATTGAGACTGCTGGTCCTCCTACGGGGTTGCCCTTCTCCTCATCTTCTTTCAGCCTTCCCTAATTCAACCACAGGGGTCAGCTGCTTCTGTCCATTGGTTGAGTGCAAATATCTGCATCTGCCTTTCAGCTACTTCTTGGCTCTTTTGGAGGGCAGTCATGATAGGTTCCTTTTTCTGAGCACTCCATAGCCTTAGTAATAGTGTCAGGCCTTGGGGCCTCCCCTTGACCTGGATCCCACTTGGGCCTGCTGTGGGACCTCCTTTTCCTCAGGCTCCTCTCCATTTCCATCCTTGTAGTTCTTTCAGACAGGAACAATTATGGGTCAGAGTTTTGACTGTGAGACAGGAACCCCACCCCTCACTTGATGTCCAGTCTTTCTGACTGGAGGTGGACTCTTAAAGTTCCCTCTCCCCACTGTAGGGCATTTCATCTAAGGTCCCTCCCTTTGCGTCCTGAGAGTCTCTCACCTCCTGGGTCTCTGGTATACATTCTAGAGGGTGCCCCCACCTCCTACCTCCTGAGGTTGCCTGTTTCCATTCTTTCTGCTTCGGTCCTTTTCCCCCACCCAATACCAGATCATGTTCCTCTCTTTCCCCCAACCCCTGTCACCTTTCCCACTTAGGTCCCTCCCTCCACCCTCCCTTGTGATTGCTTTCTTCTTCCTCCCAAGTGGGACTGAGGCATCCTCACTTGGGCCCTTCAGCTTGTTGGCCTTTTTGAGTTCTGTGGACTGTATCTGGGCTATTCTGTATATATATATATTTTTTGCTAATATCCACTTATTAGTGAGTACATACCATGCATGTCCTTTTGGGTCTGAGTTACCTTACTCAGGATGATATTTTCTAATTCCATCCATTTGCCTGCAAAACTCTGGATGTCCTCGTATTCCATTGTGTAAATGAACCATATTTTCTGTACCTATTCTTCTGTTGTGGGACATCTAAGTTGTTTCCAGCATCTGGCTATCACACAAACAAGGCCGCTATGAACATAGTGGAACATGTGCTCCTAGAATAAGCACAGAGACACAAATAAGCAGTCACAGCTTTCTGTCTTATAACCAAATCTGCCTTAGAGAGAAAGTGCACGGAGAAGTAAGTGCACTAAGTAACTGGACAAAGGCTCCTGCCTCAGGGGGCTACACACAGAATGGATACATACAGATGCTCTGTGCACTAGGAGATCAGCAAAGGAGAAAAATCACTGGGTCAGCATCTTACATAACAGTAGTCCAAGTTTGAAAAGATGAGAATTTATTAAAAGGGAAGATTCTGTAAAATGTTGCCTGGAAGATTCCAGAGACAGAGGGTTTTTTTTCCAAATTTTGAATTAGAATTTTATTTAAAATTTTATTCAAATTTTATTTGAAGTAATATAAAAATCATAGAACAGAGGGAAAGAGATTTTATTTCAATTCCCTTTGGGTAGTTATATTTATAATTGTATTGTTATCTCAAGTTTTTCTTTTTTTTATTATTATTTTCTTTATTAACATTTCAAATGCTATCCCGGAAGTTCCCTATA
>NC_034593.1:73109961-73174989 GCF_900095145.1 Mus pahari
CAGTGAGTGCATATCTAGTGACTTCTTTTGTGATTGGGTTACCTCACTAAGGATGATATCCTCCAGATACATCCATTTGCCCAAGAATTTCATAAATTCGTTGTTTTTAATAGCTGAGAGACAGAGTTTTGAACCTACCTGGGTCACGAGATACTGTGGCACTTTATTTTTCCTTCACCATTACCTTCAGGAACAAATCCCAGATATCTCCATCCCTCCTCCCTCCTCATTCCACGCTTGCCTGTAAGCTTCAAGTTCTTCCTTATCAAGTTAAGTGCTGGTGAATGTTTCACTCTTAGATGGAAGTCTGTAGGGAAAGCCTTGATTTACAGCCCTGTGGTATTTGCCATGTTAAATTCCACCATAGCTGATGTAAAGCTGTCACCTCGATGTCACTGAAAGCCAAGTTGAAACTGGGTGTGTATAAGGGACTCTCATGGGCAGGTACGACTCCACTCTACCTCCCTCTGAAGCATTTATTGCCTACCTGGACATGGCCCAGCTCTGTGACCTCCCAATACATTTGCTTTGTCTTCAGCTGGCCAGTGGACAGTACTGGCCACTCACTCACTGGAAACCCGTTCTTCTCTTCGGGTTCTCTCTCTTCCCATAGCAGATGCTTGTCTTGCTGTGCCACATGCCACCTGTCTGCATTCCATAGATGCTTCCCAAGGGTTCCATTTCTTGCCCCATTCTGTGTTCCCTGTCCTTATTTTCATGGACTCACTCCCCTCTTGACATATGCCATGACACAGCACACTGCTGCACACACACCTTTAGCTGAATTTCAGTGTAACTATTTAGACTCTTTTTACCCTTTCTCATTCCACTCCCTCTGTTCGATTGTTTGTGTCACATCTCTGCCCTAAGCCGAAGCCATAGGTGACATTATTCCCCTGATTTCTTTCCTGATTCTTCTCCTGTACTCTAGCTTGTCTCTCCTCTGATAGTTATTTAGCATGATACAGTCATAACTGCTTCCATTTCCCTAGAGACTAAAGTTTTAAGTGCATGGTCCATAACTACACTTGTTTTCTCACTAAGCATAACATTCATGAACAGAAACTAGACCTGTTAATATAAGAACAGCCTATCTTGTACTTATTTTTTCCATGATAAACACAGAATCTTGATTTAGGAATCATGTATATGAAAGTAACGTTGGCTTGGAAGTGACATAATTTCTTTTTTTTTTCCAGTAACTTATTTTTTTATTCACTTTATATCCCAGTCACAGCCCTTACAAATACTTCCCTCTATTATCCCCTCCTTATCTCCTCAGAGAAGGGAAAGTCCGCCCTTGAGTACCACCTCATCCTGAGACATCCTCTCCCACTGAGGCCCAAGCGGGCAGTCCAGCTATGGAATGGGGACCCAGTGGCAGGCAACAGAGCCAGAGACAGCCCCCACTCCAATTGTTAGGGAACCTACACGAAGATCAAGCTACGTATTTGCTACAAGTGTGCAAGCATCTGCATGCAATTTGGTTGGTGGTTAAGTCTCTGTGAGCCCCCATGGGCCCAGGTTAGTTGACTCTGTAGGTCTTCTTTAGTGTCCTTGATCCTTCCAGCTCACTCAATCCTATCCCCCACTCTTCCACAAGATCACCGAACACCACCTGATGTTTGGCCATAGCTCTCTGCATCTGTTTCCATCCGATGCTGGGTGAAGCCTCTCAGGAGACAGTTATGCTAGGCTTCTGCCTGCAAGTATATCATAGTATCATTAATAGTGTCAGGGGCTGGCATGCCCACATGGGATGGGTCTCAAGCTGGGGCAGTCATTGGTTAGCTGTTCCCTCAGTCTCTGCTCCATCTTTAATCCCTGTGTATCTCGCAGGTAGGACAAATTTTCGGTCAATGGTTTTGTGAGTGGGTTGGTGTCCCCCTCCATCCACTGGAAGTCCTGTCTGGCTATAGGATGTGGCCACTTCAGTCTCTATATTCCCTGATGGTAGGAATCCCAGCTTGGGTCAACCCCATAGACATGCTTCATAGACCTCTTGTGCTCCCATAGCATGTTAAAACACAGCTATTTACAGGCAATGCATATTTTCTCTCTACAGTTCACAGATTGAGAAGCTGTGTAATTTCACTCTACATCGAAACATCCCCTCGTAGACGATAGGGAAAGGGTGCAGACTCAGGAAAATTACAACTCAGGAGGACTGCCCCCCCTCCCCAATATTTATACAAATAGCAAACAATGGCTGGGAGAGGTGGAACCATTTGATGTAGCTGTATGCAAGTTACGTAGGGAACTGTAATGATGCAGCTTTGGTGCACCACTGGTCATGCTGGTGTGGACTTGTTAGTGATGGATTTGCTGGAGTCATACTTGCTTCTGTAAGTAAATCTAATAAACTCTCATCCGTTCAACAAGCTAGATATGGGGCAAATAATGCCCTTGGTCTGTCATTGGTTTCATCTGCAACAGGTAGATGGGGCTGCAAGTCTGGAGGATATAAAGGAGAATCCATAAAAGCTGATTGAATCGCCTGGCTATGGTCCTGCGTCTCTCCAACCTCCGTTTTCACATCTGGTACCCTGCACTTCTCCTGTGAAGATTCCTGTGGTTATGTTGGTTTTTCCAAAATCATAGAGGATATTTCTTATGTTCTGTAATGATCAATCTAATTAAAAACAAATAAGGCAATATATTTTACAGGTGCTAAAAATTAAGCTATGACCTTCTCTGGTGGCAGGGCTATCCACTTAGACCGTTAGTTAAGAGCACCAGTTCTACATTAGCCTAATTGGGTCCAATTTTTCTCTATACATTAATAACGAAATAAATATACTGGGAAAAACTAAGTTTTCTAGACCTTTATTTTCTCACCTATAAAATGTGAATATACAATAAGGAGCTATTTCACAAGGGTAGATAAAGTTTAAAATAAATAATTACTAAAGCAGAAAGAATTATACTGGGCCCAGTAGAATTAGCAAATATTCTAGTATCCACTCAGACCACGTTTCTAACAAGAACAGCATCTGTAGTGACTACTGACTTAGCACATAAACCTAATGACAAAGACAGTTTGCTCAAAATGAGTTCCATTTTACAATAAAGAATCATATTTCTCTTGCTGGATAAAACATATCTTTATGTAATATGCAAAAGTACATAGTTATAATTATCAACTTGCTTTTCTCAAAACAGAGAGATTTTCCAAAATTAAAAAAGGACGTGTTTAGTAACAGCAGAACATTATGACCTGAACATGTACATTATAGTAAATTATGGACGTATGAAAGGACGTTGGAGAACAGGACCAAAATGAAGTATTTTGAAACAATAATCTTCAGTCTCTGGTTAATAAAAAGGAGGATGTCATTTCCAGTCTCAACAGATAGGTGCTCACAGCGGATGTCCTGCAGAAGTACTTCTAGTCTGAGGTGGCATCTGAAGTGGAGGGTTATGCTGTCTTTAGTGGTATCAGTCAACCATGCAGAAGCCTTCTTTCACAACATCAAAGCATTATATGCTTTTTTGTTTGTTTGTTTTGTTTTTTAACATAGAGCTTCTCTATGTAGCCCTGGCTGTCCTGGAACTCACTCTGTAGACCAGGCTGGCCTCAGACTCAGAAATCTGCCTGCCTTTGCCTCTCAAGTGCTGGGATTAAAGGTGTGTGCCATCACTGCCCGGCACATTATTTGCTTTTAAGTTTAAGGTTGACCAAAGTGACTCCATTTTGATTTTGATAATGTTGACATTTCTTTCAAAACAGTGATATTAAGTTTTTCCCACATACATAAAAAAAATACACCTATGTCACCATAGATCACTACAACGAGGTGGCTTTCCTTGTGACTCTGATGTCCCCCTTTGTCAGTTTCTTCCTGGCCACAGTGCACTCACCCCACAATTCTGCAACTTGTATCTGAACTCAGCCTTCAACCTGCAAGAGCTATGGGGACTCATGTCTTATAGCATACCATCCAGTGCCCATAGACTGCTTCATCTATTATCCCATGATTGTGAGCACAGACCCTTGTTCCTTTCAACAGTTTTTCTGATTTCTAACCTGTACCACAAGTCACAGAACAACTAGCTTCCTGCTAAGCAAGGATTAGGAACTGCTGAATAAAAGTCACATCTCAGTTTCTTTGTGAAATGAAAAGGGGTCTTCTTCTACCTTACATCCAAACACATGCAGGCATGCACATGTGTGCATGCAGGTGCACACATGCACAAACACAAAGACATACACACACACACAAACACACACACACGCACATGCACACACACACACGCACACACACACACACACACACACACACACACACACACACACACACAAAACAACAGTGTATTATCTTGAGCACTAGCTGAAGGCAGTTCCTGTGCTTAACCACTCAAAACCATGGTTAGGTGGGGTCCATATACTAGACTTCTGGTGCAGCCTTCCCTCCTATACTCAACTCAGACTCGCATCTGTAACAACTGAAATGCTGCTAGGAAGAATTCTCTTTAGCCTCTCCCTTTGTGCTTGTGGCAGACAATCATCTGAACCCCTTCCCACTGCGTGCAACTGGGCCCTCTTGGTAGCTGGGAACTCAGTGTTCTCCATCACTGATGTTGTTCTAAGTTTATTTCTGTAAGTCATGCCTAAATTAAACATATCAGTCAAACGGATACCAAACGAATACAGCTTTTGCACATTATCTAAATGTTAGTTCTTTCCATTTAGTTAGTTCTTGCCATGGGTACAGGGCCTTTATCAGAATCATATATATTAATAAAATGTAGGATAAAAAATTAACAGTAACTGGTGAAAATTAAAAATCTTTTCCTTATGCGGATATTCACCTAAGCATAGTTAAAAACAACATAATTAACCAAAACATATTTACCAAACAAGAACAAGTGGAAAAACATAAACTAGGCCTATTAAAGGAGTTATTGAAAATATTGCTTAGAAACTTTTTTCTCACTAAACTTCATATTTATTTTTGTGTATTTAAATTTTCTACGTGCTGATTTACTAAATCTATTTGTCAGTGTTATTTTTTAAAAGAAATATTGTGGAGATACAGAAACAAGTTTAGTTACTTATTAACGAATTGATTTTGACATACCTTTTTTCAAGTTAAAAATAAATGAAATCTGTGTAACTTTAAAAGTTTAAGTGTTTTGTGTATTAATATTACACAAAATTGTGTAATATTAATTGTAACAAAATTGTGATAATTAAATGACAACGATAATGATTCTGTCAGCAGTACTTTGTCCAGCCTTCTCGCCTGCTTTTTATTTGCTGACTTATTTTTAACCAGATTATCTGCTAAATATAGAAAGGGAAAACTTTTCATCAAAGATGTAAAACAGGCTCTGGGCTGCGTGTGCATATGGGATACTTTAGCACACACACCCCTCCCCCTACTCATAGCCTCCCCCTCCCCCCCCAACTGCATTAGTTACAAGAAACGCTCATATGTAATATTAACTGAACGCGATTCTAAACTTTTCCCAATATTTCGCTATATATTGCATTCGGTATTCACTGCAATCCTTTAAGTCTTATAATTATTATTTTTTATCAAATCATAGAGAACTTAATTTGCATATGCCAAGAATCAAACGTGCAGTTTTACTCCGATGATTGCAAACGTCACTACTACGTCATTCTGTTGGGTCCGCTGACACTGCACTGACTCACGCATTCCACGTTCTAACTAGCAAAAGGAAGCTTTGCATCGTGGTCACGCAATACCTGCCCATAAACAAGGACTCTGAGCAGGGGCAATCGAGGTTCCTTGTGGCGTGATGGCAGAGGGCCGGTCTTGTTTCCTAGGTAACAGCCATTGCACACAAGCTGATAGGGCACCGCGCTCCCAACACCTCCACCAGTGATGTCACTTCCTTGGTCTGTGCGGTTGTCCCAGCGACGCAGGCGGAAAGGCGGTGTTGGGTACCCAAGAGACCAGGCGGTTGGAAGTCACTTCCTCCCGGGGACGCTGTTGCCTAGCAACCGCCTTCCGCCTCCATCTTTTGCCCCGCCTCCAGGTTATTCCTATACCTGGTTTCCCAGACCGCGAGGCCCGGGCCGCGAGCGACACCTATTCTAGAGCATAGCCGCTGGGTTCTCAGGTGGTCACAGGGTCCCGGGTGCACGGGGAGCGGGGTGGATGCAGGAGGCGCGGGCCATGGTACGTGGAGGAACCGAGGGGATCGCGCTGGGTGTGCGGGGGCCTGGCGCGTGCTGGGCCGGGAGCCGCGCGGAGCTGGGGACAGGGAAGCCACCTGGCCAGCCCGGGGCGCTCTGGGCGGTGGCCGGCGATCCAAATGGGCCTCGGACGTCGCGCGCTAGAAACAGAGGCTTTAATGCAACCTGATGTGCTGCAGCTTAGTGTGGAGATGTCGTTGTGTGTGTAAGAGCAAACGAATGGTTTGGGAAAATGTCGCTGCTGCTTGTGGTTAAGCATTGTTTTGAATACTGTTCTATGCAAGCCGTTTCCGGGGCTGGGAACCTTGGCAATCCTCTTGGTTGCGGCTTGAACTAAGTCGTAGTGGCATCTGCAATGCTGTGTGGTTTTTAATAATGGAAAGGTGACATTGTTTGGAAACATTTTGTTATTATGTAGTTCATTCATTCTTAAAATTGGTGTAGAACAGTAACTTTCTTATGTATTTTCTTTTCGTGGAAGCAAATTTGTTGTGAAATTTGTATGCCCTTAACAAAAAAATGCTGTTAATGTGTTTAGGTGAATATATTGTACAGTGGTTAGAGCTATTTCTCTTTACTTGGAGTGGGGTTGTGGGGCATTAATCCCAGGAATAGAGTATCTTGATCATGTAAAAACGTCTAATCCTTTAAAATATTTATGTGTGTATTTCAGCCACCATCAGAGGTTGAATGAATTACTTCAGTTATTTACTAACTGTTGTATAAAAGCAGAGAAAAAGGATACACCATGTCGGATGAAATCTTCACAACTTTGGCATATACCAAGAGTCCAAAAGCTACCAAGAGAACTTCCTTTCAGGTACAATGTGGCAAAGCATTTGGTTTTGATTATGCTGCTACTGAGCCCTTGCTGGTTCTCACAGGATCTGGCATGAAGCAGGAGGAGTTCTTGCTTCCCGTTTAGTGTGTTGCAGGTCATCTGTCAACTTTGGGCTCCAGTATTGAAACAGCCGTCTGTGGGATCCTGTCTTCAATATTGGCTTCTAAGTTGCAAGCCAAAGAGCGACTTCAGAGCTTGCCTCTCTCTAGATTTTGGTTTTCTGTCTAAGCGTCACAAGGTCTTACTGTGCCAACGCTGCATCCAACTTTCGTTCCCGTGTTTGTCACATTGATAATGCCCATCTCTGTAATACACTTAAAGGACCAGTTTGAGGCTGAAGGTATGCCTCAGTGGTAGGCTATGTGCCTTTCATGCTTGTCAAACCCAAGCACTCCCCTCCCTCAAAATGTATGCATCTATAACAGAATGTCAGTTTCTAATAAATCCAATCTAAATTGATGCCCCTATTCATTAGCACTTAGCATAGATTGTAACCTGCAATTAATTTATCTACTACTAGTAGTCACTTCCTGTTTAACGGCGAATCCCAGAGAAGATGGCTCAATTCTGTGCTGAGTCTTGATGACGTGGGTTCATTGTACAATGTAGGCTTGGAGTAAAGTTAGGTGAATGAAACTTAAAGGTGAATCTAGAATAACCTAGTATATTTGTTTTAAGATCTAAGTATGAGACATCCCTGCTTGAATGGGAATTAACGTTAGTTACTGATCTCATTGCAGGACGAGCTGATCAGAGCGATCACAGCCCGGTCAGCCAGGCAGAGAAGTTCCGAGTACTCAGATGACTTTGACAGTGACGAGATTGGTATGTAAAAGAATAGACAAACGAGCCAGCGTCCTGTGTTTTGCTGCCTTAGTTGCATGTCACCTATCCCATAACCTCTCATGATAAGTCACTGCCTGTGAATTCACTAGTTTCAGAATTCTATGTGTGCAGTGAGTTAGGAAGCCACTCTTAATTTTCAAGAAGCCCACAAGTTATCTCTGCTTATTTCTGAATGTAACTTTAAAACTATTATTAGGTCTATAGTAAAATGCTACCTTAGGACTTGAGCCGTCTTTGGAGGTAGTTACGTCTTTAAGTTCAACTTTAAGAATTCTCTATCTGTAATTGCAACCAGAGTTCACAGGATTAAACAGTGGTGCTTCTGTCATGCTCTGTGACACAGACATCATCTGGGGCTGTAATAGTGGGTATAGTAACTGATTTTCCGTTGCTGATATAAAACATCACGCACAAAAGTGACTTACAGAAAAAGAATTCATTTCGTTTTTCAGTTCAAAATGATGTGACTCCATCATGGGGGGTAGACATGGCCGAAATTTGATGGCTTGGTGGCAGGAGCAGGAAGCTAAGAGGTGCCTTCAACAGCAGACGCACAGAGCAGAAAGAGACCTGGAATGATGTCAAGGCTGTGAATGCTGAGCCTGTTCTCATCCAAGTGACCATAACCCACTTTCTATAACCCATAGACTCATGGCCAATGCAAAATGTATTTAGTCTAACTTTAGAATCCCCCATAGTCTTTAACATTTTCTGCACTGCTTAAAATTCTTCTGAAGTCAATCAGAAGAATTATTAATTAAAGGTTATTAATTGTAGCCTCCTGAAAACAATCAAAATGCAAAGTACGTGCTTCTAACATTTAATGGGATAGGATATATGTACGTACAGACAGGCAGACATTACTGTTCCAGAAAGGAAGAATGGGGACACAATAAGGAAATACTGGACTAAAGCAAGACTGAAACATAGCAGGGCAAACTCAAAGTCCCAATGGCTCCGTGTCTAGCGTCTGGAACTGTAGTTGGCTCTGCTCCCCGAGCTTTTCTGCCTGCTGCACGCATCTGCCCTTGAGGCTGATTCTAATCCCATAGGTAACACTCTTTGGCAGAGATCTCGTCATTCCATGTCTCTAACATCTTGAGGTCCCTACCACAGCCCAAGTTTCCCTTTCACAGTCTCACACAATGACCTGTCCCCCTCTCAGGGAGGGCATGCATAGACTGCCCTGCCTTAACTTGCCTGGCCTAGGGGCCTCTCGAATAGGAGGAGCATCTATGATCCTCTCACTATTCCATATTCTGTGCCTCCAAAGTCAGTACCAGGTGGATGACACTGCCACGTTTGGCTGCCAGCTTGGGACAGACTCTTACTCCCATGAGTCACACCCTTTTTATCCAGTTGCTGTCTAGAAGCAGAAAATTCCTTATGCTCTTTCACAACTGGAAACTTAGCTCCTTAGCTGGGAGGGGACTTACCCTGAGGGCACCCTTCCCTTTGCTCCAGTGCAGAGCTGGGGGCCTCTGTTTGCATTGAGCACAAGCTAGGCTAAACCGTTAAAGCTTCCTAGGGATCTTTTTCTGTCCAGCCTGGATTTCTTTCTGCCTCACTCCTTCATTTTCTTGTAGCTCTACCTAAGCAAAACCAGTAATAACCATGCCACAGATTCAACAGGATGCTGTCTCTTACCAAAGAAATTATCCATTACTTTCTAATTCAGTGTATTATTTGCTTTCTATGGCTGCCATAAAACACTAAGCAGCACCAGTTTGGGCAGGTGAGGGTGTGTGTGGCTTAAATTTCCCATGACAATCCATCACTAAGGTATGTGAGGGCAAGAACTCTGTTAGGAACCTGGAGCTAGGAACTGAAGCAGACGTGGTGAAGGAACATTGCTAAGTATCTTACTCCTCCTTAGCAGTTCACCTTGCTTGCTTGTACTACCTAGGGACAACACCACTCACAGTGCGCTGGACCCTCTCATGGCAATTAAGAAAATGTTAATTAATTAATTAAGAAAATGCTTTACAGACTTGCTCACAGGACAGTCTGTTGGACGCAGTTCTTCACTGTTTTCCTCTTGGCACACACTCTAGTCTGTGCCGAGTTAACAAAAACTAACCCGCACATTTATCCTCAGGCAAGGGCTCATGACAAGGGCCAGATTCTTCACCAAGATATCACAGTAATGGCCTGTATCCTAGATGCCGTTAAAGTCCTTGCTTCCTCCAGAAACTTCCTGAGCCAGACCTCTCCAGTTCTGATTACTCTCAGAACATCAGTCTTTAAGGGTCTCCTTAAAGCGTTTAACTCTATTCCAATCCAAAGTTCCAAAATACTCCACATTCCTCCAAAGAACAGCCAGCATGTCAGGTTTCCATCAGCAACAGCCCACTCTCTGGTTCCAACTTCTACTTTACTTACTTTTCTGTTGCTATGATAAAACACCATGGCCAAAATGGCCTAAAGAAGGAAGTTTATTTAAGCTTATGGTTAGAGAGAGATGCCAGTCCAGCATGGTGGGGACAGCATGACAGAAAGTTGCAGGCCTGGGGAAGGGAACTGGAAATGAAAGATAACATCAACAGCAGGCAGGAAGCAGAGAACAGACTGGAAATGGGCCGGGACTGTGCACTTCCAAAGCCTGTCCTTGCTCAAGACAGTGGAGGAGCTCTGCTCCAAACAGTGCCACCAACTGGGGACCGAGTGTTAAAGTCACTAAACCTTTGGGGAACATGTTCACTCAGACCACCAACGTGGCTCATTTTGAAAAATAGATCCTTCAATCAGTACATTAACTTGGTTTCTTTTAAGTGAGCAAAATATTACACTTTAGATTTCAGCTATAATCATGTAGAATTCTGATTTTGAAATTAAGTGTGTTATTTTGTAATGTTCACTGGATAAATGCCCTCTGTAAAAGTCTTCTGAATAGCCATTAAATCAATCACGTTTGTCTTGCTAAATTGGTATTCTTTATTAGAATATTTTTACTAGACAGTATCATCGTTGTATTTTGAGATGAGTGCTACATTGAATAACCTTTGATGGACATACCTTCCCCCAATAAATACAGTGCAGTAGGCACTTGATAAATATTTTAAATAAGTTAATGAAACTCAGACTTTATTTGATAATTGCCTACCAAAGCCTACCTAGAATCGTGATTTGAAGAGTTACAAAATAAATATGGACTTATTTGGGGTTATTGATTTATTTCTAGCCATTTCTGTTTATGAAGGTAGTTTTACTTTTCAAAGAAATAGACTATAACTTTTGAATGTTTAAAATACACTGCTGAACACATCTTTTCGTGTTCCTATTGCAGTTTCTTTAGGTGAATTTTCAGATACCTCAACAGATGAAAGTCTAGTTAGAAAAAAGATGAATGATTTTCATATATCCGACGATGAGGAAAAAAATTCTCCAAGACTGTCTTTTTTGAAAACCAAGAAAGTAAACAGGGAAATATCAAAAGATGATCTGGACTCCGTCATTCTGGGCAGTGAAGGCTCGTCACCAGATGCTCAAGAAGATGTGAATGGAGAGTCCTTCCCCAAATCTCAAAATGATGATCAAGAAGTCGGCAGAGAGGTTATTACAGTGAAGCCTACACCCAGGATGCACCCCATCAAAAGAAGCACGTCCTCAGGTAAGCTGGGAAATTACTGTCCTTGTGTTTCCAGAATATTCCTTTCAGGATAACCTGTCACGAAGTGCTAATGTATTTAAGTTTCCAGTTTCCCACCCGTCACTTGTCACTTAGTAACCATAGCTACAAAGGCCCATTGTATGTTCACTCTCGACTGTGCTGGGCCGGAGAGAAAGTCGGGGCAGCTGTGGTCACCCACAGCTGTGGCTCCCACACACCAGGCTCATCAGCTTCTATTCTATTTGTGGAGCCAGAGCTGCCATGAGGCTATTCTAATCCCCAAGAGCTACCAAGATTAAAACAGTCATCTGTAAAAGACTGAGGGTGTAGTGAGGTGGTGGATGGGTGGCTAGCATGCCCAAGGCTGTGAGTTCAAGGTCAGGACCATGCACGGAAGCACTGATAGTTGATATTTTGCTGTTTGATGAAGCTTCTTGACTCTCCCATCAGAGACCGGAATCTTTCTTTGGTTTATTGCACTGCATATGCTGCCAGCCCAACCCCAGCTTCCTGAAGGTGTCTTCCTAGTGTGCCTGGGAAGTACTGAAGAACTCTCCACTAGTCTGCTGAACTCTAAACCTTCTGGAGGAAGGACAGAGTGAGGACAGCCAAGAAGTGGTGCCCTGGGAGCCCTTGGGAGAGGCAGCGGAATGAGAGCATGGCAAGGCGAGGGTTTGGTGTCTCCTGGTGATCTTTCCTTCTGTTTTACAAAGGAAAAACTAGTTGGTGCTGAGAAGCATAAAATCCCCACCACCTCCCCTCCCATCATCTGTCTCAACTGTGGTGCTGTCAGATGGCTCACACTTAACATGGTTGATAGTACCAGTAGCATCAGGTAAAACTTTATTTCAGACGTATGTTAAAGGACGACCCTTCCCTCCCTGTGCATCCTGGGAACCTTAGAAGGATAAAAGTAGAGCAGAGACCCCTAGAGAAATGGCCAGGCCTGGATATGCAAGCATTGCCACATGGTAGCTGTGTGTGACTCAGGCAGGACACTGTCAGGCACTCGAGCTTGGCGAGTGGGAGGACAAACCTGCTTTTCTCGTCCTGCAATACTGCTTTAGGAATCTTTTGAAGTAACCAGAAAAAGCCATCAAATGTAAGCAGATGGCCTAAGGACGCTGGGCCAACTTCTAACCTGAGCTTTTCAAGTGTGGTGGGGGAATCACAGGTAGAAAGGAACATAGTTGAACTACGTTATTAAGAATATATAAGGACTGGGGTATTGTACTGTGATCCATCTTATGTATCCGATCCCAGAGCTGACCAGAGAGATAAGTTAAAAAGGAAGACAGAGGAGAAATGTGAATATAGCAACAAACTTTAGTCCGGATGTGTATAATTATCAGTTTACTGTAGGTGTTAAACAATACTCTACCTAGTTAATACATTTTTAAAACTATGCTAGAGCCTGATGTGTTACTGCAGACTTGAAGTCCTAGCACTCTAGATCGTGAGGCAGGAGGATTGCTGTGAGTTTGAGGCTAGCCTGCACTCCATAGATGCTGACTAAAAAACAAGACCTTGCCTAAACTACTGGGAAAAGTGGGTGGGGGAAGCTGCAGTAAAGGTGAATTAAAATGAGTAAGGTAATACTCCGTGCTAGCCACAAGGTGGCAGCAGCATATGCGTGCACCCATAGGTGTGGGTGCATTCAGTTTTTCCAAGCTGAGAATCACTAAGTAGAGAATCTCCTTAGGGTTGAGACAAAGCATTTCAAATGAAAAGAACTTACTTTTTTCTCCCGAGAACTTGAAAGCATTTCTGGAAATGGAATTGGGGCATAAAATATACTAAAGTCATCAGGTGTTTCTAGTGCAAAGAATAAAAATTGAGGCTGGTGGCCGTAAAACGTGCCTGGCAAAGAGAATTTCTGAAGAATCTAAGTGAATGGATGAATAGAATACACAGCTAATCCATTCATGAGAAGAGGAATGCACTTCCTGGGTTTAGCTGAACTCTCTAATGCTTAGAAGTCTTTCACGGAGTGTTTGGAACGTGATATTTGTAACGTGAGGCGCGGGTCAGTGGTAGAGCATGGCGGAACCTGCGTGAAGCCCCTGGTTCCACCCAACCACTGATGGTTTGCTCTGCTCCCGTTTACCTTTGTACCAATTATGGTAACCAGGCCTGGCAGAGCAGCAGTCATAGGGATTGTCACTGTGGCGTTTTTTTGCTAGGCTCTTGCAGGATACTACAGTTAGAGTGTTTCTGCATTCATCTCAGGTCTACAGTTTAGTGGAGCTTTTAGCCTTGGGCATAAGTCAACCTTGACCTCATTTAATTTATTTGTAAAATGGAGATGTTAGTTTAGACACATCTAAGTGGTTCAGTACTCAAGAGTTAAAATCAACAATTAAATTATTTTCTACATTTGCAGTGCTCAGAACAGTACTGGAATAAGTGAAATATTATTAATACTTAGCATCTTTTCATAAGTAAGTTATCAGTTTGCCTCTGTGTGTGTATTCAGAACTCATTGTGTTTCCTCATGCTACGAACTGATGATGAGCAAGAATTTAGCAATAAAACGGCTTACCAGTTGGCTGGGACGTTAGAGTTTAGTAAGAAACTGCATGAAAGTTATAGCAAGAATGGCAGAAACTGGATGTCTGAGTTACCTAAAACGTCAAGGAAGGTGTCTGGAGGAGGAGGGGGAGGAGGAGGAGGAGGAGGAGGAGGAGGAGGGAGAGGAGAAGGAGAGGAAGAGGAGGAGGAGGGAGAGGAGAGGAGGAGGAGGGAGAGGAGAGGGGGAGGAGGGAGAGGAGAGGAGGAGGAGGGAGAGGAGAGGGGGAGGAGGGAGAGGAGAGGAGGAGGAGGGAGAGGAGAGGAGGAGGAGGGAGAGGAGAGGAGGAGGAGGAGGGAGAGGAGAGGAGGAGTAATAAAGTGTGTGGTGTGTGGGCTGGGGTCTGTGATAAAGCAGTAGAGGGGATGGAGGAGGGAAAGGTGGATCATGAAATGTTTATTAACTTGCAAAAATTGCACAGATGTAGGCAAGGAGAAGCTTCCCCCCCCCAAAGAATTGCAGTCATAATTGACTAGCCAATGAATAAAACTGTCACTGCCCTGAGCACTGAGTGTTTATCAGGCCCTGCCCTGTGGATGTTTGGTGCCTTCTCACTCAGGCTCCATAGGCAGTTAAGGGAAAACCCTGTTTGAATTTGCTTTCTGTTGCTGTGATAAACACCATAACCAGAAGCAAACCGGGGAGTGTCTTAATTATGGTTTCGATTGTTGTGAAGATATATATTACCATGATCACAGAAACTCTCATAAAAGAAAAGATTTAATTGGGGCTGGCTTACAGTTTCCAGAGGATTAATCCATTATCATCATAGCAGGAAATATGGAGGCATGCAGGCAGATATGGTACTGGAAAAGAAGCTGAAAATTCTACGTCTTGATCAGCAGACAGCAGGAAGAGAGAGAGAGAGAGAGAGAGAGAGAGAGAGAGAGAGAGAGAGAGAGAGAGACTGATTCTCATTGGGCTTGGCTTGAGCATTTAAAACCTCAAAGCCCACACATTTTCTTCAACAAGGCCACACCTACTCCAACAAGGCCACACCCACTCTAACAAGGCCACACCTCCTAGTGCCACTCCCTCAGCACTCAAACTTGAGTCTTTGGGAGCTGATCTGATTCAAAGCAGCACAAGGAAGAAAGCATGTATTATGTCAGCATCTGTAATCAGGGATAGCCAGCACAGGAGCCTCACTCAGGAACCCGGGGCAGGAGCTGAAGCTGAATGAAACAGGAATGCTGAGTACCAACTTGCTCAGTCTGCTTTCTTGCACAGCCCTGGAACACTTGCCGAGAGTGGCACCATGCTCATGGGCTGGCTATTCACACATTGCTCATTAATCAGAAAATGTCCACACACTTGCCTATATGTCAGTTTCTCAGTTGAGATTCTTTTCCTCCAATACATGTCTAGGTGTAGGTCCAGATGACAAAAAACGATCCCTGCAACCCTTCCAGGGTTAGGCTCTACTGGGAAGCTTATGGAGACAAGTGTCAGAGCTAAAAGGGACGCATGGGGCCTCTGAGGGGGTCAGGCTCACAGAAACTGAGAGTAGAACAGTAACCACTGGGGACCGGAGGAAGCAGATCATTGGGCGTTTCTATTCAACAATATACGGTATCCGTTCTGCAAGGCGAACTGTTCTAGAAATCATCAGTTCAACATTGTGCCACAGTCAGTACTGTACTGAGCATGAGAAAGTATTTTAAGAGGTGGCTCATGACACAATGCAAACAAAAATAACCCGACAGCTTCTTGGCGCAATGATTGGAGCTGAGGCTCGAACCCCACGCACATTTGTCAGAAGAGAAGCCAGGAGCAGATGTTTTAGACATGGACTTGTGCCTTGAGAAAGATGTGATTGTAGAGAGTCTGTGCCTGCCTGCAAAACAGATCAGGTCCCCGTGTCCCCAGAACACAAGTTCTGACGTGAAAGAGCCAGGAAACAGACAGCACGGGCGGGCAGGCGGCAACGGGACAGGGATACATTCCATGCTACTCTCAGGCCACTGAGCACGGCTGCTTTAGGGTTGGATGAAGAGGAGCCCCAAGGACTCTGTAGAGAGGAATGATGGAGTTTATGGTCAATACCAGGGAAGTAGTATTTAGAAACAGGAAGAGCCAGGATTGGGGAGGACACAGAATAAGGGAGACCAGTTTGTATCGGTGGGACCTTTGATGCTTTGAAATACAGAAAAGTCAAAGTAACCTGGGCCGGCAATTACATATTGGGCTGAACATTGGCCAGAGTTTATGAAGAGCTAAAACAAACAGTGAGGCACAGTGGCACCATTTTGACATGGCTTCGGTATCTTCTAGAGACATTGACGAGGCATTCGTAGTCACAGAGGAGGTGCGTGTTGGGTTAACTCAGTTTTAAAGTTCTAGAAGAATAAATTGGTTAGAACATAAATACATGTGACTGTAAAATTTAGGTTAAAAGTACGTGAGTGGAAAAATCTTCCCGTCAGCATTTGCTAGCTAAAAGTATGCCAGCAGCAGGTTGTTTACATTTTAGGAAGAACAGAACTCGATGCCTGTAAAAGTTTCCTTTGAAATTCCTATTCTGTATCTGTGATGCTGGGGACTGCACTCAGTTGTCCTGAGTGCTAAGCACCGTGTGTGCTACCATAAGTGCTGATTGCTAAGCACCTGCTGTACCACCGCAATTGCTAAGGAAGCTTTCTGGATAGACGAGCTCTCTAACTAGTCAGCCCTGCTTTGCATCCCTTCCTCCGGTGAGAGGCCTCCCATCCCCTGAAGGGCAGATTGTCTCTGCACGATTGTAACAACACTTACCTACATCTTGCCCAGTTACATACTTAGAATCCTATCGTTTCTCTTCCTACGAAGTCTGTGGACGCAGAGACCTTGCTGCTAAGTGGTTAAAACGGCTGGTCTTGTGTGGAGGGCTGGCTTCAGTAGAGCTTTTGTTTTGTAGAAGGAAGATTGTGTGATGGTTTATATTTTTGAAAAAAAATTTTAATACTATATGAACTTGTAAAGTCAAAATGGACTATTTATAAAACTAAAGTAGACTAGCTAATTACAGGATGGCAACAGTTCTTGGATTTTGACCATGAAGTCTTAGCTATTTGTGCTGTATTGGAGCTGTGGAGAAGTGTGCGCTCCCCGGATGCTCTGAGCACCATGGAGGGCAGCTGAAGCCGCCGCGGTCAGGTTCATAAACTCACCCGGAAACCTTTTCTTTTTCAGGGGAAACCAGCAGCGGTCTCGATGCGGATGGCCACTTTAAGCCTTCGCCACGGCCACGGAGCATGTTAAAAAAGAGCAACCACACTGAGGAGGGAGTCAGACCAGGAGTTGATAAAGAACTTTCCATAAGCGAAGACTCTGCTCCCACACCTTCCTTTCCAAGGCAGAATGGCACAGGGTTGCAAACTAAGGAAAAAATATACTCGGAAAACCTCGATCTTGAGGTAGGCATAATGTGGAACTATTGAATTGCACTTCATTTCAGACCTGTCCTGTGTGTCTGTGTGTGTATGTGTGTGTGTGTGTTCGTGTGTATGTCTATGTGTGTGTCTGTATGTGTGTCTGTGTGTATGTCTGTGTGTATGTTTTGCAGTTTCTTTTGCAATTGGTAAAGAGATCTCACTTCTTTAGTATATTAGATTTTATTGAGCCTGAAATTCCCTTAACTAAAATGAACTGTGGTTTTACATGCCACTAGAAAGCTGTAATATATCAGTTATAGTGAGCTGCATCTGATTTCAGAGAAAGTGAAATATTAAAATAATTTTTCCTTTCTGGGTATTTATAGTGTAACCTATCTTAAATGATAATAATTTACATGATTATGTATTTGTCTTTGCTTATATAACTTGGGCTAAGGACATTTTAGTTCATTTCCTTCATTTGGCTGGACTGACTCTCAGGGTACTGCTCTGTCTCCTTTGGGACCTGATACATCCCCAGGTTTCTATGAGGTGCTATGACTTAAGGGTCACCAGGGAGCTCACCTGTCAAAGCTAACTTCAAGCTCATGTCTCAGAAAAGTCCATTTTCCTCCGGTATCCAGGAAGATGAGCTGCAGACAGCCTGGCCAGGTTCCCATCCCTTTCCACTCATCTGTGGTGTAGGTGTGAAAGGATGTGCTCAGAGTAGTGTGGCTAGACCTCAGGATTTCCAGCTGTAAGTCAGACCCCGTCTCGTCGCCTTTAGAGCTGGCAGTGATCTCTGGCTAGTTCTTAGTTTTGTTCTGAAAAATCAAGAGAGGAACCCAGTGATTTTTATGTATTTAATACAGTTACCTGCTCGGGTGAATATGGGATTGGATTCCTATAGATGCTGGAACAAAGTGCCGTAAGCCAGGAGACTGACAAGAGTGGGAATTTTGTTTTTGTAGTTCTGAAATCTAAGTGTCAGGCCATCCTCTCTAAGGCCCTAGACGGGACCTCTCTTCTTGCATCTTGTACCTTCTGGTGAGAGCCAGCATCTGTTGGCCCTCCCTGGTCTAAAGAGGCACCACACCACGGTGCCTTCATCACCAGACCCTGTGCCTCTGTATCCCTCTTCTTTTCCTAAAACAAGTACTATGGGAGTTAGGGCAATATGCCTTCATCGTAACTACAATTACATTTGCAAATGTGGCACTTAAAACGGAAGTCACTGGGTGGACATGGGTTGGGGAAGGGGCCTCAGTTTATAAAGGTAGGGAGTCTTAACTGTAAGTGTTGCTCTGTATTTCCACATGCCCTAACGTTAATGACTGCGGGGTGTGTGTGTGTGTGTGTGTGTGTGTGTGTGTGTGTGTGTGTGTGTATGTGTGTGTGCTTCTTTTGTTTTGAAGTAGCAGCGTAGTAAGACAAGTCTCACAGGGTCGTGACAGTGTCTCCCCACTGCCTCAGCCCTGTGCTTCCCTCCAGGTTTTCCTCAGCTTTGTCATCACACTGTTGGTGTTTGAGGTTGGACTTCTTGGCTGTAAGTCATGGATGTTTCCAGGCCCTGAGGCAGTCTTGAGGCCTCATTCACTCATTCATAATGGTGAACTCTTGTTGTGCTAGACACTATTTTTTAACAATTCATGTTCCCTACTGCTCACTGTACCTCCCCCTGGCTCTTCTCTGATACCTGAAGGTCACTCTCAGGGCATTTCCCATGTGGCTAGACCAGGACTTCTCTTTCCTGGGTGTGGAGCCTTTGTCTCCT
Source organism: Mus pahari (assembly GCF_900095145.1). NCBI lineage: Eukaryota > Metazoa > Chordata > Mammalia > Rodentia > Muridae > Mus > Mus pahari. The sequence goes on from NC_034593.1 coordinate 73,129,124, forward strand.
CACCACTCGGTTCTCATGCCCGTCATCTTTGTGGAACTCTCACATAATGCTTCACCCCCTCCTCTGCCCCAGATATTACACTAGATACCGAAGAGGTGAGAGGGAGGGACACTGGCTTCCTCTCTGCAACCTCCTCTGGCCTTTCTTCAGAGTGTGTGCCTGTGAGCGGGGTAGATTTTCCTGTCAATCACACATGTTCCTGGCTTACACCATGATTGATCAAGGAATCGTCATTTTTGTGATTTGATCTGTTACTCTTTTGTTAATCCTCTCATATACGTGTGTATGGATATGTATATAAGGATATTGCTATATGAGTTTTTTCTAAGATGTAATCAGGCTTGAATGTTAGTCTGATGGGATTATCTGTTACTGTGTTTGTGTGTCTGTTCCTGTGTTTGTGTGTCTGTGTCTTCTCTCTTTGTTAGACGTTTGTTGTGAAACACACAGTTATGATAAGCTAAGTTAGAAGGTTCATGAGTAAAACGATTTGGGAGTGAAGTCTTCTTTGCAGAGACATCTATGCCATCAACTTTGTTTTTTGTTTTTTTTTTCTCTCTTATTTCTGTCCTTTTTGACATTGCATCTATTACTACCTTTGTTCATTGCCTCTGTGCGCCTGTGCATGCTTTGACTTGCCTGTAGTGGATAGAAGACACATTTGTGACACTTACAATCTTCCGGCCTTACATGGGTGGGCATTGAATGGAGGTGGTCAGGCTTGTGAAGCCAGCGCTTCATCTCCTGAGCCATCTTAGTGGCCCTGGTGTTTCCTTCCTGCGAGTTTGGCATGTGCTGTCCAGGGCCTAAGAGAATGGCAGGTCCCCAGGAGCTGAGGATACAGATAGGTGTGAGCTGCCCACATGGGTTCCAGGAGCTGAGCTGGGGTCCTGTGGAAGAGCAGGAAGCTCTCTTAACCCTTGAGCCAACTTTCTAGAACTAGCAGTGGTGTGAATGATTCTCTTGCCTCTGGCAGTCCTCAGGGCTAACCATATATGGTAATACTTTTTCATAGGACTCGCTCTTACAAAGTCTGACCTCATCTTCCCTCAAAGAAAGCCCCGGAGGTTGCACATCACCGGGATCTCAGGAAAAGGCGTCCATAAAAGGTAGTTACACCTCTTACGATACCTTCTCTGTGAGCTCTGTATTACTTAGTGTCCTGTATTTTGAATATTTACGGAAAAGGTATGTTTGCTTTTCTGTGAGTTTTAATCCTGACTATGCAATTGACTGGGAGACTTCAGAACACAGAAGTTAATTTCCCAATGCCTCTGATTCCCCAGTGTATTGTAGGTCCTGTCTCAAAAGGCTCTTGTGAAAATTCAGTGTTAAAGTGCTTTTATGCCTCCAGCATACTCACAGGGACAACGGGGAGATGACTTAAAGAGAGCCTGTATTGTGTGTGTGTTGCGTTAACCATGCAGAGAACACAACTTAATACCTGGACATTTTATCCAGGTGGAGATACATGGCAGAGTAGCAAACCCCTCTGGGCCTGTGAACTACCCTCAGATGGCCATGGTTGTGAGAATTTTAAAAACTAGGGGTGCATAAGGAGCCCCAAGAAAACTATGAGAATAAACATGTATTAAATGTGACCCGTGTATTGTTAATGACATTACTTTTTTCAGTGTTGTTACACGTATAGCTCAGTGCGACTGAAAGCAAGGGTTGTTTGTAGAGACTGGTGTGTGGCTAGCATTCATTAAGTGGTTAGTGTCAGTCACCCTGGCGCTAACCTAGACATGGCTCAGAACGGAAAATCTCAGTTGAGGGGATGCTTCCATCAGAGTGGCCTGTTGGCAAGCCTGTGCCTCGTTTTCTTGATTAATTAACATTGTAGGAACCACCGCATTGTGGGTGATGTCACCCCTGGACTGGTGGTCCTGTTGTATAAAAAATAAGTTATGAGGTGCAAGCAAGGAATAGCACTCTCCTTACATGGGCTCTGCTCCAGCGCCAACCTTGAGCTTCTGCCCTGGCCTCCCACAAGCGTAGACTATGATCAGACCATGTAAACCAAAAAAACCCTGTCCCTCCCAAGTTGTTCTGCCAAGTGTTGTATCACAACAACAGAGAGGCAAAAATGGATGAGTACTTACTATATAGTGTCATTTTTGTCATTTTACAGATTTAGAAAAAAAACAAAACAAAACAAAAAAACAAACTGAAGTGCAGAGATCTTGAGACACATATCTAAGGTCAGTGGTGGACTCGGAGTTTGACTCTGACGCCTAAGTCCTTGTTCCTTTCACAGCTCCAAAGATTGTAACAGTGAGCCAGGCATGGTGGCTCACGCCTTTAATCCCAGCACTTGGGAGGCAGAGGCAGGCGAATTTCTGAGTTCGAGGCCAGCTTGGTCTACAGAGTGAGTTCCAGGACAGCCAGGGCTACACAGAGAAACCCTGTCTCGAAAAAAAAAAACCAAAAAAAAAAAAAAAAAAAAAGATTGTAACAGTGAATCCAGTCATGGATGCTCTTCAAATTGGAGCATAATAACTGTAAAGAGGAAGTGATTTTTAACCTTTGTTTCCCCCTGCCCCCATCTCCAGTAGCCATAATGAAAGCAGCAGAATTAAGACTTTTCAGGGACCAGGAGTTAGATCTGGAAATCAAAGCTGCTATCATACAGGGACTGTTGGCTTATTCTGTTGTATGTCTCCAAGTGTTATTGAGTCCGTATAAATAGAAGCAGTTCTGTGGAAGCCGAACTTAGTCTTCTGATGTGGAGTTTGAGCCTGAACTGAGGAGGCCTGAGTGTGCAACAAACCTTGGTGCCTTCTTCATGTGAGGCACATCTTGAAGGGGTGAAGATGACAGGCTGCTGACTAGATCTCTGAGATGAATTACATCAATCTGTGTGTCTTAGTTAGGGTTTTATTTCACGTTGGATACACTGTGATCACAGCAACTCTTACAAAGGAAAACATTTAGTGGGCTAGTTGACAGTTTCAGAGGTTCAGTCATATCATGGTGGAGAAGCAGGGCAGCGTGCAGGCAGACGTGGTGCTGGAGAAGGAGCTGAGAGTTCTACATCTTGATTCGAAGGCAGCAGAAGGAGACTGTGTGCTACACATGCATTAGTATGGGAGGCGCCAGTGCCCACCTCCACAGTGCCACACACCCTGGAACAAGGCCACACCTCCTAATGGTGCCACTCGCTATGGGTCAAGCATTCAAAGACATCAGTCTGCGGGAGTCACACCTATCTAAACCACCGCACTGCGCTTCCCCCCAGTCTGTGCAGTTCACCGGAGCTGCTACCACCAATAGTGCGTGGAGTTGTTTGCCTCCTGCCTTCCCAACATGTTCTTTTAGCTTCACATACATGGACTTTATGAGTGGATAGGGCAGTCTCAGGTACTTGACTTGCACATACGTGTTCTCCTTTACTTGGAATAATTATTCCATCCAAATCATCATCCTAGAAAATACATCATGACTTGTCAGATATTTAATTTGATCAAATAAGCATATTTTTGCATTCATAAATCGAGTGTGTTCAAATTTAATTGGATAGCTTTGTTTTGTAAGAAAAGAGAAATTATAGCCAGGCATCATGGCACATGCCTACAATTCCAGCACTTGAGAGGTAGAAGAAGATGGGTCAGGGGTTCAAGGTCAGTTTCAGCTTTATAACTCCTCTCTCCAGAAGAAGGGGTCAGCTGTTAAGAGCATGTTGTGTTACTGCTATTCGAGAGGACCCAAGTCCATTCTCAGCACCCATGTCAGGCACCTCACAGCTGCTAGAGATTCTGACTCACATGATCTCTGAGAAGGGCATCTGCATTCATAGTCACACGTATACATGCACACACACACACACACACACACACACACATACATACACACATGCATGCATTCACTTAAAGAGAAACATTTTAGAAAGAATAATGACACTTCTGTGAAGAAGAGTAAATGAATCTGTCATGCATTGTGTGGAACGAGGAGGGCTAGCACTGTGCTCTGCCTCCAAACAGATCGAAAAGAAGAACCTACTGAAATCTGGGATTCCTTGATATCAAATGAAAATGAAGGCAGTTCAGTTTTGGTAAACTGTGTGACTCCTGAACTCGAGCAGCCCAAGGATGCTCAGGTGGCCGCTGACGACCTTGAGGAAGAAAGAGAGAAGGGTGGATTTACAGAAGATGACCTCACCACTGACCCATTGCTCTCCACGTCCCCGAGTGTCATAACACCCACTGAGCCAGCAGAGCCGGCCAAGGTACGGTGGTAATGTGTACCGTGGCACTGCAGCGTCATGCATGAAATAGAAACATCCAGTATTGTGTTTCTGTCTTTGCACCTCTGTGTCTTGTGATAGTGGTATTATATTCTCAAGTAGACATTGCTCAAGTCAATTGACTTTCAAGTTCAAGGAAAGTTTGCCCTTGGCCTGAGTAAAGCCGAGTGTTCACTGGAAACTGTCAGGCACTGTAATAGAATTTAAAAGATTGCAGAGCCATATAGTACATGTATCTGTAAGTATATGTTTCATTAGGTCAGATCATATGGACTGCAACTGTCTAGAATAGCTACGCAGTTGTTAATTTTTATATTTTTGTTAATTTTGAAATTTTTATATCACTTCAAAACATAAGCGATTTTAATGAGCAGTGTTATGACACTCTGGCTGGATAGTGAGTGCCAGGCCAGGCCAGTGTTTCTCAGTGTCTGTCCCTTTGACAGTGGATGAACAGGACCATCCTCAGGACAGAAACATTATTATAGTGTTAGGAACAGCCTTGTGTTTTTATAATAACTATGATTCTCTATGATAGGATATGTCAGACTACTGTGCTTTTAAATTTTATAGTGCAGCCATTAGTCTATTTCCTCTGAATTTAGTGTTGACCTATTACAGCATCAGATCGCTAATGTCCATGCCTAACCATTATAAGTGTCTAAGAACTGGCTTATATCATACATACTGGTGCCTTATGTAATACAAATACAAACATAATGCAAAATCCAAAGTTGGATCAGACTGTATCAAGGAGGCTCATGCATCAGGGTGCAGAAGCACCTGTGCACCACTGCTCTAGGGATACACTCACATCGGCACCCTCACTGTTCTGCTAGCCTACCCCCCAACTGTGTGGAACCAGGAGCTGTATGTAACAAGCTAGAGTCTGTGGTAAAATATAGACGGCCAATTAGAACAGGGACAAGTCTAAGCTAAAATACGCAGTTTACACACCACAGTAAGGTCATAGTCTTATGAGGCAATGTTTTATTATGTTTTGCTGAGTGATCCTTCCCACTTTGAACCCAGCAGTCCCCCTGGTACAGGTTATTTGCTGTTTCTGGACATGAGAATGATGTCCACGCTCCTTAGTGTCATCTAATGAGCTCACAAATCCGTCTTTGAATGCATGTTCCTCTTTTCCCGTCTCCCTAAGCATCAGCATCCTGTTATGTGGAAACTACATAACTACAGCTAGTTTTACAGCTACACATGCTTTTCTTCTTCTCTGTAGACCTTCCCATTGTCCTCTACTTTCCCCTCAGCCCCTGTCATGCTTCCAGGACCCTCCCCTGGTCAGCTTTACCAGAGAAGCCCCTCATCCCCACTCTGGTCACTCACTGTCGCCAGTGCTGTCTGTATCATGGTACCATCCGTGCCTGTGATGCATAGGAACCTTGAGACCATCCTGTGTACTGACCTACCCCAGTGCCTAACGTGCCTGACATAGTAAAGCAGTGGTTCTCAACCTGTTGGTCTCAATCCCTTTGGGATTGACTGACCCTTTCACAGGGTTCTCCTCAGACCATCTGCATGTTAGATATTTACACTACAGTTCACAACAGTAGCAAAATTACAGTTTTAAAATAGCAATGAGCATATTTTTATGGTTGGGGGTAACAAGAACCTGAGGAACTGTGTTAAGGAATCGTAGCATGAGGAAGGTTGAGAACCACTGCTCTAGATGCAGCTCATTGCCGCTTTTCTCAGCTTTGCTTCCCAGCCTGAAATCCTCATGGTGAGTGATACATTTCTGTTTTCCATCCAGAAAGCAAATGAAGACAGAAACACGAAGAATAAAAAGACAACGAATAACAGAGTGTCCAGTGCCTCTGGCAGGTAAAGGTCTGCATGGGCTTAATCTAGCAGAACTCACCTTAATCTAGAATCCACCTTAATCTAGAATCCACCTTAATCTAGAATCCATGCACGACTTCCACTTGCTGCTGCGGGTTTTCCTGGTCATTTCCACTGTCAGCTGGGATGCATACTTCATGACAAAACTCTGTGTTGTTTTTACTCTTTCGTAGAAAAACCATCATTTTAGGCAGTCGTCTTGTGGTTTTTCCTCTCCAGCTGTGTTTTTGTTTTCCCTAATCTCACACACAACTCCTTCTCTAAAGCTCCTGTATTTTGATGAGCAGGCTATATAAATGACCATAAGCTGAAGATTAGCACTTTTTTTCCTATTAATTGATTTTTTTTCAAACATGGGAAAAAATTGAACAGTTTTCATGGGCTAAACGGGTTTATTAAAATTAGAAGAATTTAGCTGGGCGTGGTGGTACACGCCTTTAATCCCAGCACTCGGGAGGCAGAGGCAGGCAGATTTCTGAGTTCAAGGCCAGCCTGGTCTACAAAGTAAGTTCCAGGACAGCCAAGGCTACACAGAGAAACCCTGTCTCAAAACAAACAAACAAAATTTTAAGAATTTGAAGTTAAGCATGTTGGCACATGATCTAGCACTTCATAGGCTGAAGCAGGAGGATTGCTGTGGGTTAGGGGCCGATGAGGAGCGTGCAGATAGATGAGTGACTAGTCCTGCCATGCAGAGAGAGATAGGCTAGAGAGAAGATAGGCTAGATTTTCCCATAAATATCCTAAATACAGGGTCTTATGCTTCCAGTGTTACAGCTAGAGCATATCAACTAACAGAATAATACAATAACATATTCAAAGAGTGATTAAAATCTACTTGGTTGATATTTTTCATATAATTTGAGATGTAATCATGTTTCTTTAAAAGGCTGTATAAGTATCCAAGAAGAGAACTATAGTTCAAAGTTTTAAAGTTTAAATTATATTGAATGGAACTAAGCAAACATGACTTCTTTTGACCTGATTATTTTCAAAGCAACTATATAATTCATTACATCCAGTCATAATTTTGTTTCATTTTGTTTGAGACGGGTTCACACACTTAGCCCAGGGTAGCCTGGAACCCGCTGATCTTGAACTCATGTTAATCCTCCTGTCTCAGCCTCTGGAGTGGGGCAGGTAGGTGTGAGGTGCCAAGCCTGGCTTTAGAACATAGTTTTAAATAACTGGGGGGTGCAGTTCTAACACCTGCTCTTGGTGTGTTTGGAACGTTCCAGGCTGATGACCTCTGAGTTTTTAAAGAGATCCGGTCCCACAAAAAGAAGTCCATCTGCAGCTACCTCCTCTCACTATTTAGGGAGTTTGAAAGTCTTGGACCAGAAGCAACCACGGAAGCAGAGCCTAGAGCCAGACAAGGCTGATCACATAAGGGCAGCTGTTTATCAGGTAAAAGGGGAAATATTTCCTAAACAAGAACTGAGGGTTTCCACAGCGCCTGCGCAGCAAATAAGGCGACTGTCAGAAATGGTGGCTGGACACACACTGTCATTGGGAGAGAGGGTTTTTCCTTGCAAGTATGTGAGAAATCCTGAGAGTTTTTCTCAATTATTTGCTGCCATATTTTGTTTAAAAATATAAAAATAGTGTTTTTAAGGAAAGAGAAGATATTGTTATAATTTATAGAAATACAGCTAAGGCCAGTCTGTTGTAAAATCTACATGCCTTTTATATTGTTCTTATGAATGTTTATGTGGGTCATGATCAACAATTTTTTTTAAGTTTTCTTTCCTGAGACTTTGTTAAATTTCACAGACTAATTTTCCTAATTTTTTTACAACCTCAAGAAAAATTCTTTTTGTTTTGTTACACAGAATATAATCTATTATGGAAAATTTTACACTTGAATTTCAGTGTAAAATATTGATATACTTAACTATTATAGGATGTCATTTCAGTCTTGCAATAAAGAAAGATGATAAACATGATTTTCTTTTCTTTTTTTTTTTTTTTTTTTTTTTTTTTTTTTTTTTTTTTTTTTTTATTTTGATTTGTTTTGTTTTGTTTTTTCAAGACAGGGTTTCTCTGTGTTCCTTCAATGGCTGTCCTGGAACTCACTCTGTAGACCAGGCTGGCCTCGAACTCAGAAATCCTCTTGCCTCTGCCTCCCAAGTGCTGAGATTAAAGGCATGTGCCACCACTGCCCGGCTAACATATGATTTTCTTAAACAGCAATATTCATCTTCATATTTTACAGTATTATTAGAAAGAGAATACTACTTTAGATAAAACATTAATTTTGTGGTGGTTTCTTTCAACAAATATTTTAGAAGAAGATATAAATTCTAGGTCATTTGGACACCTTATAGTGTCATATAACCTTTTTTTCCTTTAATTTCATAGGAGTGGTTAGAAAAGAAAAATGTGTATTTACATGAAATGCACAGAATAAAAAGAATTGAAAGCGAAAACTTGAGGATCCAAAATGAACAGGTATCACAAAGACAGAATCATAAAAGATAGAATTTTACGTCGGCAAAATGTCTCTGAATATTTAATGTTAGTGAATGAACTATTTTTAAGTGGTAAAATGGACATATTGAAGAACTGATTTCATCTTTTTGGTTTGGGTTCAATTTTACTTTGACATTAAAACACATACATTGTAAGTTCTATGAGCATAAGCTAGAAGCAGCAGGGCTGACTGTGAACTTAGGATTTGTGTGACCAACAGATTGAGTCACAGAAATTGACTTTGATCAGAGTTTAGCCAAGAACTTAGATGCTATACACTGGCTTTCAGTTTTCCTGTTCCGTTTTTCCAATTCCTGCCATGACCTCTGACCCGCATTCCCCTCATGCCAGAGACTTTTGCCCTGTCCTCACTGTGATTGCGCTCTGTTCCTCTCACCTACCTGAGAGCCCCCGATCTTCTCTTCCCACTTCACTGATCCACACTAAAGTAGGTGGACAGGGACGTGTTCTTTCAATGAGCAGCACCGGGGCCAGGCAGTTCTTTGTACAGCAGCCTCTAGGGGCTGCGCCTCTGAGTGCTGAGTGTGCCCTTGGGTTCTTTTGCTGCTGAGTTATTGTCACCTCTATGATGTGATCTAGGTCTTCTGAGGTTGAACAGTATTCGAGGACCAGTATTGGACTTAATGAGGTTTAGAGAGTAAATTCATTATGTTTGTATCACAGCAGCTGTGGTACAGCCCCTACATGTTTTACAGTGCCGTTCCCTTATTTAACATTTGGTATGTTTGCACGTTAGAGGAAAATTCTGCCTAGGTGCCAAAACAGGGATCAAGCCAAGAATTACACCCATTGCCTTGGGCAACTTACCTTGGTTTATAATTTCTTAACTTTCATGATATTGTTTTACTAAACATTTTATAGAACCAGTTAGCCTGGCGTAGTTTATTTGAAAACATTTATTAGCATCCTCCCAAGGTCAATAGATGCTTCATTCTCATGAATACTAAGTAGGTCAATGTGATAAGTGCTTTGACATTGTATAAAGCAGGGAATAATTGGAGTAACAATTTTTGTAGATCAGCTTGTCCTAAAGCTTTGTAGCTTCCTTGTATGATAACTGTTGGGACATTAAAGACAAATACATACTTCTAGATTTGTGTCTAGGCTTAGGCTCCTGTGTAGACACATCATTGTATGCTTTTTTTGTTGTTGTTGTTTTGTTTTTAATCAACATAGAAAAAAGCTGCTAAGAGAGAGGAAGCATTAGCATCATTTGAGGCCTGGAAGGCTATGAAAGAAAAGGAAGCAAAGAAAATAGCTGCAAAAAAGAGGCTGGAGGAAAAAAACAAGAAGAAAACAGAAGAAGAAAACGCTGTGAGGAAAGGGGAGGCCCTGCAAGTGAGTGTCCCCGGCTGACTGCCCTCGGTGCCCTTCGGTGCTGGGCTTGAATGCAGGATTTCCTGCACTTAGGTTGATCTCAGAAAAGCCATGGCAAGTAAGAGAGTCACTCTGAACTTTTTTAGGCATTTGAAAAATGGAAAGAGAAAAAGCTAGAATACCTCAAAGAGAAGACCAGGAGGGAGAAAGAATATGAAAGAGCAAAGAAACAGAAAGAAGAAGAAGCGGTTGCTGAGAAAAAGAAAGACAGCTTAACTGCTTTTGAAAAATGGTAATTCCCCCACAATGCGCAGTTCGGTAGTTTCAGGTTAATGCTTGAGGCTTCCCTGGGAATTAATTACTGCTCTCAGGTTAATGCTTGAGGCTTCTCAGGCCTCTCCACCTCTTCCCTGTCAAAGCTACAGGAGGTCATCGCAGGCGCATACTCTTCTTTAACCTCCCAGTGTTTCATGTTCTCCTACACAGGAGTGAGAGAAAGGAAGCTCTCCTCAAGCAAAAGGAAAAGGAGAAGATAAATGAGAGAAGAAAGGAAGAGCTGAAGAGAGCGGAGAAGAAAGACAAGGACAAGCAAGCCATCAGTGAATACGAAAAGTGGCTGGTATGTGTGACGTGCAGATGAACTTGACCCTTTAACTTTAGCTGACTTTTTATTCCTTTCCTGCTTCTCCCTCCCAGTCCTCTTCCTCCTGGAGAGCCCCTTGTTGTGCTCAGCCGTTCCTCCTCTGCAGCTCAGATTCCCCCGTGGCCTCTCATGTCTGTCCTTGCTTCTGAGCTTGACTCAAGCATCTGAGCTTGCACCAGTTGTGATGCTCTAGGCCTGCATCCCTGCCTCAGTCCCTCCCCATCATGCCCATTCTTACTTCTGTGCTTCGTGCCTCTGACCTCATAGAAAGCAGACAAATGCATGGAGGGGAGAGTCTTGTAGATGTGGTCAGCCATTGCATGCAATAGCACTGAAGTTAATAGTGAGGAACCAAGTCTATTTCTCATACTCTTTTGATGTCGCTGATGATCTAGGGAAGGGGGTTTCATGTAGGCATTGTCTAATAAAAGGGATCAACTGTAAGGTTGGAAGGTACAATATCCTGCTGCCCTACATGTGTGAGTAATAAATATTTGTTTTTAGTTTACATATGTTAACAAGTTACTTTTGGTTACTTTATTTTAAAACAAATACTCGTTTTCTTCATTTTAAGTAAATAATCCCCATGAATATTATACTTTGTGCAAGTAGATAGCATTCCTATGACTAGATCACATAAAATTTCTCCACAATCCATCCAGCAGGGCTTGGGTTTTTTTTTTCTCTTCATAGCTGACTTAACTGAATCCAGCCCCATCTGCTCTCTAAAAGCATCAGATTAGGGTTTGTTTTGTTCTGACTTGCATATCTCAGACTGAACTTGAGCATGTTTATTTTCAGTTATGAATATGTATGAGGAATGTATATTCTGTAAATTGTCACGTTATAGACACACGCGATTTTCCTATTGGATTGCCTTTTTCTTACTGATTCTAGCAGCCTCTGTAGTAGGGAAATGTACTCATGGTCTCTGACGGAACTGCAGGTTTTCCACCCACTCTACTCTTGCTTTCTCAGCTTTGCTCATTAGCATCTGAGGCCATGCCCATTCCAGTGTCATTTTGGACTTGACAGTCTTTTCGTTTGACTTTGGATTCTCAAACCTAGGTGAAAAGAGCTTCCCGTAGTCTGAAGCTCCCCAGCCTTTCATTCTCCCCTGCCTGCCCTCAAGTTCTTTTCATGCATGACAAGAAATTTGATTCCAACTTAATTTTCCCAGGCTGTGTGTTTTACAAATCAACGCATCTTCTCCTGGTGGTACAAGGGCTCAGCGATCTCTCCCTGCCTTGCGGGCTTTGTTTCTTGACCTCGTGCTCCACTGGCCTGTCTCAGTAGATACGTAACTTTTCTCGTGCTAGCAGTTCCATTGCTGGGCTTCATGTGTCATGCATCTGGGCGATACACCCCCACGTCACAGTTCTTGCACAGTGTTTCTTCCTGGGATTCTTTATTTTTCATGCACATTTTAGAATTAGCACCCCCCTACAGCACACAAGACCAAGTTTATTCCTTAAAAGCAGAAGACATGATAAAGCATTTAGGTGTAAAATGGATAATCATGCATGATCGACCCAAGCCAAGTCTTCAGGAAATGCAGCCCAAAGCTCTCAGATAGAAACGATGGCTCAGTGGGTAAGAGCACCCAACTGCTCTTCTGAAGGTCCAGAGTTCAAATCCCAGCAACCACATGGTGGCTCACAACCACCCGTAACAAGATCTGATGCCCTCTTCTAGAGTGTCTGAAGACAGCTACAGTGTACTTACATATAATAAATAAATAAATCTAAAAAAAAAAAAAAAATAAAAAAAAAAAAAAAGAAACGACCTTCAACTAGTGATAGAAAGGTATGCATTCTCTCTAAGTTAGCAGACTTGACTGGAAAGCAGACATCATTTGCCAGTTTGTGGGGACTCTTCTACTGCTTCATGACAATTCCACACAGAGAAATGACAAATTAGATGGTCAGTATTAGCTTATAGTAGGCCCCTATCTTTAAAAATAAAACATGAAAAAGTGTGATATTTGAATGAAGTGGTTGGTAATTTGTGATCTTTTAAGTTAATGCTTGATTCGTTTGTTTGTTTGTTTTAAACATTAGACTACTTCCCATATCAAATGATCTATGTTACTGCTAATATACTTACTTGGGTAATTAAATTTCAAAGTTTGAAGTTTCCATTTTATTTCCATATATCCTTAAAACTGGAGTAACATTCCCATTCCTGAGCACACTGGACTTTTGAACCATTATTAGATTGCAGGGTTGACACGTTCCTGTTCTCATCATTACTTGGAAAAACAAAACATCCTCAAAGCCTTAAGAGCTGCTCACATATCGCACCATGCAGTAAAACGTCACCCAGGAATGTGCCCCAGAGCGAGCGTGAACACACAGCACCCTACTGACCCGCTCTCCAGCTTACCCACTTGTTTATTTCAAAACTTTCTGCTGGCAGAGGAAACTGTACAGGGAAGGAAAGAGCCCAGACTCGCACAACTAATAGGAAACCTCTCCAAATTCTTTTACCTACTCTAACATTGTTGTATCCCATTACCTGATAGTGAGAGTAAGAATTACCTATTTCTGCTTCTGGATTTTCAGCATCCTACTTGTAAGGTCAAACTTGTTTCAGGTTTCCTCTTGGAAGATAGATTGGAGAAAAAGAAGAGCAGCTGCATCAGGTGAAGGAATGACAGCCTTTCCTTTGGAAGGTTCTGAACCATTCCTCTTTGCTTCAGTAGGAATATCAAGCATGCAGACATCCTCAGGAGCAAGGCTGTGAATGTTGAGACCTCGCCTGCCTCACTTTTCTTGACTTACAAATCTTGACTTCAGATGGAGCTCTTACACTGCCACAATGTTCTCACGATGCATCTCAATCTTCGTATGTACTGATGGGAGATGCAGACAGCCAACATCCACTCTAGTGTCTTCCCCAAGCACTCAGCCTGCAGAGGCAGGGCTGCCTAAGGGCCTCATGGGAACCACTGCTTTTCTAAGTCATAGAAGGAAGCCAGAAAGAAAGAACTGAATGTTTGGTCTTAGCTGAGAATCAGAAACAGAGAGGCGATCTAAGTTTTAGGATGGAAGAGCAAGAGTTGTTCAAACACCAAGTAAAATGTATCTAGACGAATGTGTAGATTTTGTATTAACACCTAGATGGATTTCTTTTTTCTTCAAAATAAGTATAAATGAGAAGGGACTCAAATTTACCTTCTGTAATAATGTGGAAACATGAAATATAGCACTTCAATGATAAGAGGAAATGTCACTACTATAAGTGCCTTCTAGTCTCCTATTGTAATTGCTCACTGCCTGCATCTGCTAACCTGGGCCTCATCCTGAAAGCTTCTAGCCTCCATACTGTCTTACATAGGCCTAGAATGGTTTCAGCCTCTGACACTTACTTCTGATAAGCTCATCCTTTCTAGATCTTTCTGAGCTCTGCCTGGCTGTTTCAACTCAGCTGTTCTGTCTCAAACTCCTTTCCAAGCTGACGGATTGCATTTGCCTTCTCTCGAATTGCTCTGCTTGACCTTAAACTAACTCTGGCAATCTGTTCTAATCTTCTGGCTCCTTCTTATCCTCTGGCTCATTCTGTCTTCTCTTGTGTCTAGCTTAGTCTCTCCTGCAACCTGTCTATGAACAACTGTTCCAGTAAAACTGCCTCCTTTCCTCTCTCCTCTCTCTACACTGCTTTTTTAAGTAGCCTCTCTTTTCCTCCCTCTTCTCATGTGAGTTAGGCATATCCTATTCTGTCATGTCTTTCTCTGATTTATTAATTTGTACGGCACTCAATTAGATATCAGTTTCAAACATGGGTGCTTTTTTTCCATAAACTAACTTTGCCTTCACTGTTTGGAATTAAAGGTGTATACTAAGGGCTTGTCTATTCCAGCAGAGGGACAAAAAGGTGTGTGCTAAGTGCTGAGCAACACCACAACTAGAAACAGTTTCTTTCAGTAAATATCACAATCTTGGGTTTCACAGTGTCATCAAATATTCTACAACAGCTACTAATCCTCTTTTTAACCAATAAAATAGAAATATTCTATCACTCCCCTCTGTGAATCTACATTCCTTCTCTCTCTGAATCATCTGCCTCACGTGTCCTGGAACTTAATCAAAAATAAAAATGAAATGATTTAGTCTCTACTTAGCAGCTCTGGTTCCTCGTATTCTGCTTGTCTTTACTTTTCTACCGCTCTAGAAAGCTGGTGGACACTTCTGGAATTCCTCACACTCTGCCCAGCCCCATCCTCCCTTGCTTTGTCCCTGTCACCAGCAAAACCAAAACCAAAGTAGAAAAGTTCTTGGATTGGCCAAGCCATCAAGTGCTGTAAGACTTGTTTCACTCCCCCTATGATGGTAGCATGCTTACGAGCACACACCCACACCCCTACACACACACACACACACACACACACACACACTGCCCTCCTCCCTCTGTGTCCTCCCCATACTCTCTGGCATATGTCCCTGGTCACAGTCTCCTGCCACCTGAACTCTGTATAGTACCCTGACTTGCTGTTACTTATGTCCCATGATTCCCATCTGGCATGACTCCCATGTCCCCCATGACTCGGTCCCAGTGGCTTCCTTTTGTTTCCTCTGACATCACCAGCTTTTTCTCAGATTTTCTGAGCTATGACCCTTGACACCTCTCTGCTTGCTTGAGTCACCACATGCTGTGGCCTTCCAACGTGTGTCAGCTCAGATGGATGTGCCTGTACTTTAATCCACATCTCTGTGAACACACATTGCTCCTCCGTCCAATGTTTCATAAAAACTCACACAATTTTGGATTATATGTTATCAATTTACTTGTTTCTCACCTGTCCGTTTTGAAATTTTTCTGAGCAACAGAAAGCCTATGTGTCTCTGAGTTTGCACTGATAAGCACTCTGAGCATGACCCCAAGTATAAGGTGACTGCTTGACATTTGAATGAAGGAACAAACATTAAGGTGTCACAGTGCCAGAAGAGTACAAGCTCCACTGAGACCTCGGAGCCTATCACACGCATGATATGTGAAGAGTGGCGCACATAGTGGTGGCAGGAGACTTGCTATTGGTTAATGCCTTTGAGATTTAGACTCCCGAGCTTTGTTTTACAGCAGGGAAAAAAAAAAGTTGAAAGAATTAGTGTAGTATATAGAAACTTCCAAGCTTTTGCCAAAACCAAATAAAATGAAAGTCAGTGTCTCCCGGGTCTGAAGCACTTTCTAAACCTTGAATTGTTCAGTGTCATCAAGGAATAAAGCCATGCTATCAAATTAAAAAGCATCAAGGTATCCTAATCTAAGATTCAGTGTGGATGCTGGCGGACAGGTCAGTGCCCACTGCTGCTTAAGAGAATAAAAGGTTGATCAGTGAACATAGGTAAACAGTGAAGGTTGGGGAAGGAAAGATGTGCTGTGGGAGCTGTGGGAGCTGACACACATCTCAGAGCTGGGCCTGCTCAGTGGCTGCTCACGTGTTCTTAATATACTCCACTGCTTTCTGAGGCCGACTTGTTTCATTCTGTAAAACCTAACTCTCAAAATAACAAACAAAACTCAGAAGGACAGTATTTATAACATTTGAAAATACCCCAACTACTAAAAATTAAAAGCACTGGCATCTATGCGGTTAGATAAATCAAATAGTTGAACAAAAGACTCACAACAAGGGCAAAAAAAATGTAGTTTTCACAAGCTCAGTAACAAATAAAATGTGAGACTAGATCTTTGGGCATCTGGGATGTCCTGCCTTTCCTTGGCACAGTCAGACATGGCTCTTTCTGGTCTCCTTCCGGAAATGTGTTACCCAAAGGTCACCACTAACTTCAAATCCACGATGTTTGTTATAAACCCGCAGACTCACAGGCTTTCTGTTTTGGTTTCTGAGGCACAGTCTTGCTGTATAGACAGAGCTGGCCTCCAACTTACCAATACTCTTCTCTCAGACTCCCAAGAGCTGGGATTGTGTATGCTGAAAACCTTACTTCTTGTCACTACTAAAATTCTTCTTCTCCTATCCTCCCCTTCTCTGTTTCCTATGACTACCACCAGCACCACCATCATCATCATCATCATCTACTTGAGGCAAGGTCTCACTCTAAAGCTCAGGCTGCCTGAAACTCGATAAGTAGCCTATGCTAGCTCAAATTCATTAGCAATCTTGCCTGTGGCTCCTGAATATTAGGTTTATAGATGTAAGCTTCAATGACTAGTTGGACGTAATTTTTATTTTGCCATCAACATTTTGAAAGTGGGGTGAAGCCAGGCATGATGGTTCACTCCTTTAATCCCAGCAGTTGGGAAGCAGGAAGCTGGGGGGTTAGAAGTCCGAGGTCCTCCTTGGCTATGTAGTGATTTTGATGCTAGACCATGCTTTATGAGACTCTATCTCAAAAAACAAAATGATGTGACATTAATATGGATTAATAGTAAATCTGTACATAATCATACAAATCAGCAATATTCCCTAGCTACTTGTTTATCACTAACTAAACAACTAATTGTAGATGGAGATCTTATAATGAATTATTTTCTTCCAATAATCTGATTTAATAACAAGTTCGCATAGTATATATAACCTCAGAGCTTTCTGTTCCCCCCCCCCCCTTTTAGGAAAAGAAAGAAAGGCAAGAAAGAATTGAACGGAGACAGAAGAAGCGCCACTCCTTCCCTGAGAGCGAGACACACCCACCATGGAGTCCTCCAAGCAGAACTGCGCCCTCAAAAGTATTTTGACGTTTCTGGTTCTTGATTTTTTTTTTTCCCAAGTCTACCAACTGTACCCATGGATTTAAAACCCATCATCTCATTACTTGTGGTTAGAAGACTCTAGTTCACTTCCCTGCAGGAGCTTCTGTGGAACATGAAAGAGATACTTTGCAGTTTAATCAGTGGAAACATTTTCTGAAGTGTCCTCGTCAGTTCACTGGGACGATCCAGATGCATGAAGCTTTATCATGTCCTGAACATTCTGGTGTGGGGTGATTCGTGGTCTCTGTTGCTGAGTCCGGAGTCTTTTTAAAGTATGTTTGATCCCACTAATGAGAGAATGCCAGCTAGATACCACAATTGTAACGATGACTTGGTCTGTGGAAGTCTGTGCTTCTAGAGTGTAATTTGGGCATTTAAGGTCCCTGGAGGCTATGGGCGTGTTATCTCTTCTAACTCCAGTTCTTCAGGTCAGAGAAGTATCTTGGCTGTGCAAGTTAGAGACTCAGTCAGCTGAGGCCACAGACCTCTAGTCAGTCACTGTAGTGAAGAACTTTGCCTTAGGGTTTAATCTTGGTGTGGTTTGCCTACTTGAGGCTTACCCGACAATCGTAGCCACTTCTATAATGGGCTCACTTCTGGAATGTTCTTTCTAAAGCCCATCTCAATATCTTTATTATTTAATTGACACCAAAAAAAGCATCAGTTTGATGGTAGTGGTTTCTTATAGAGTCATTGTGAAAACATTTGATAGGTGACTATCAAAGTTTTTCTAGACTAAAGTTATAAGGGTAATGAAGATAACTCCCATTTTCTTAACTAATTAAGGGTGGTTCAACCTGCATATGGAAGCGGTTGAAAAAGAAAGTAAATTTGTAAAAATATTCAGGATTGTTTATTTATTATTTATTTATTTATTTATTTATTTGACCTTTGCCGCTCCCTGTATTGACTGGTTCTATACTTGACTGGCCATCTCTTAAAACAAATTGTTGGGATGCTGCCATAGGCAATCATTGCAATGCAGAGACAATCGATGGAAAACACAGTTGCTATGGTTCTCTTAGCTCTTATGTTATCTCTGCTGGACCTTGGTAGATGTGATTTGTCAACTTTGTTGGAACTGTTCAGGGTAGGTACTATTAGCTTTATTGTGTGGATAAAAAGACTGAGACTTAGAAAGTCCAAACTAACTTGCCATACAGCTAACATGTGAGTGGTGGGGACCAGAACTCAACATCTCCCTTGAAGTCCATGTGACCTCAGAGACTGTGACCTTGCAAATGTTTGTCATTCCCAAGGGTGTAAAGTCAGGCAATGTTGGTGAGACCTGCCCATTTCCTTACATCTGTAAAATAAAATGAGGATTCATGGGATTTAAGATATTCATCACATATCTAATAAATATCAACAAAGCCGGCAGCTTGTGTAAGACCCACTAAGCAGTATTGAATCATGGGATGCGCACAAAACAGGATGCCAGGAGCTGCTTCGCGGCATCACATACAGGACATCTACAGATGAGCGTACTGCCAGAAGTGGTCACTGAAAGCTTAGCAGTGTGCTGTCTGTCTGGAATTCAGGACTCACCTTTGTGTGGTTTCCTACAATTACAAACAATCAAGCCTGCAAGAATAGAGTGATAAGGGCATCTTGTATTGAAGTAAATTGGAAGTGATAAAAAAAAAAAGTTTGCACATTGTAAAGAACTCAAAGGAAGATCAGACAAAGGTGTAGCTGCTTCTAGGGATCAGAAACCACCAGGTGTGCACTTCCACTCCTGGACAACTTTCTACAGTGTTGTGTTTGTTACTGCTGTTAGCTCCTAACTAAATCACGTCGAATGGCCGATTTAAGTCAACTGAAGTATTTGGGACATAAAGACTCCGTAAACATTCATTGTTATCATTTCTTTACTACATCTCCCCACCGGGACATGAGATCAGTGTGGGATGAGCAGAACAGTAGTCCTTTGGCATACATTTGTAGCATACAGAAAAGTTCAGTCTCCCAGTCCATCTCTGATGTGCCAGTCACCGTCAAGCACTGCCCAGGACAAGACTCTGAGAAGACAACTCAATACTGGCTTCTTGAGATCACCTCTGAAGAGAATGATGTGACAAATGAAGATGAGCCCAAGGGCCCCAAATGCCATTTCCTCAAATGTGATTTAGGATAGGTCTATTTATAGAGCAAGTAATTGTTTGTTTTTTTTCCCCCTAACTTAACCTGTATTCAACCCGTGCGGGATTTATGGTTAAATCAGATCTTACCCTTTCTACTGCAGTGAAAGTAGAACAGAGCTTTGTACAGTGGGTGAGCATCCAGTTCTGCAATGTGTCAGTCTGAATTACAGAGGGAAGAAACAAACCTGGTGAGATTGTCCTAATATGTTTGCCTATTTAAGAACTAAGACTTTTTCTGCATATCCTTAAAAAGTAGCAAAATATCAATATAGATTAACTTATAAATAATAATAAAAAACAAAACTATGATGTGAAATTTAGTTCCATAATAGCAAAAAGATAAGACACTCGTCACAAGGAATAAAACAGTTCTTTAGAAGAGTTAAAGTTTCCTTAAGGAAGTCTGCCGAGAACAGCTTGGAGTAACAGTATTCCAGTAGCCTGTGCATCACACTTGGAGGTGCTGGTTCACTAGTTGTTTTAGATTGTAAAGATATCTGCTGGTTTTACTGGTTTTGCTGCTGGTTTTACTGACAAAGCACTACCATGTAGGAGCTTGATAGCCACAGCTGGATGTTCCTTGAAGTGATGTAGCTTGTACTCAATCTGGACTAGACTCTATTTCTACGTTGAATTATCTGATGCCCAACACTTTTGAATTTGCCAACCTCAAATGCCTAGCATTATCCTTGAGGCTGACAGCGGGCCCTTTGCCCATCTTCCCACAGTTGCGGTCCACTCATGCTCACAGCATCTTCATTGTTGAGCTGTGGTCATTACTCCTGGGGCTGGTTGTTACTGCCTCCCATTTCCCCTTTCTCCTCAGCCTTCCAGGAGAAGCAGCTATTTGGCTTCTCACTCTGCTCTGAGAAGATAGTGGCACTTACTTAAATCCTAAGTCATGGGCTAAAAAAAAACCAACAGACAGGAAGTTTCACAGATCAGGGGAAAGGGAAAGTGCATGCTAGTCAAAATTAGTCTCAAAAATAAGATAGTACAGGAACCAAAATTGCCTAATTTAACTTGACTCTTAGTTCAGTTGTACTGTACTAAAAGGCATTTAAAAACCCATGTGTCCATTCTACACAAAGCAAATCTGTTATTGATTTTCCTCATTCCTAGTTACACTGACTGATAGAATTGTGAAGTGCTCTGTGGGTGTGGAATGGGAGGCTTTTCCAAACCCTTTTACTTAGACAAGTCATGTGATACTGCTGTTTTGGAATGCTGTGCTACACGTAGTGGTAATTGTATAAGGTTAATCAGAGTATGTGAAATTCTTGGTGCTGAATTTAGGATGTCTTTGGGATTATTGGGGAAATACATTTTATGCCTCCTCCTTAGTAATACATTTTTGTTTTATACTTAATTTATTCCAGTTAGCCATTTTCAGTTTAGTTTATTGAGTGATATAATTTATTACCTATATACAAGGTGTTAATAAGTGGGATGTGTGTTTATTTCTTAGCTAAAGATAAAATATGTCATGTTGATATAGCTTTCACGGGAAATGAATGGTGGGCAGGAAGGAATTTTCTACTTAAGGTTTGGATATGAGACTGACTTTACTGTGTGGATTGCAAATATGACACAATAACTTAATTATTAGTAACATTACTAAGTGATTGGAAAATGCAGATGAATGCAGTCACATGTTTCCATCTCTCCACATTGACTGTGGTTAATGCGGTATTTCCACTCACCTGTCTATTTTCTAGTGAGTTCTCTAGTGTTGCTGGGCATAAGGGGTGAAGGGAGGAGCTCCTATTCTAGTCTGCTAGTTCTGTCTCTCGCCTCTCCCTGTCGTCTGTGTTACCTATATGTATATACATATGTGTATGTGTTTATAATAGGTATCTGATCATTGGAATAAAATGAGCTCAAGCCATAATTTGGTAACTGAAATTTTTATTGAACAATTTATCAAGGACATATTTTCACACTAATATACCTTTAATCATTTTTATGATATACTTACAATTTAATTCTTATTAATTTATTCCCTTAAAGTGTCATAAGCATGTAGCCCATATCTTTGTAGTAAATATCAATAATAATTGCCGCAGACGGACTTTTCTGGGGTCCCTGATCTGCGGGGAACGGGTCTCTGGTTGCAGGTGAGCGAGGATTCGTCGAATGAGGGGTGACAAACAGACGCAGACACAAGAGAGTGTGGTATCTGAATGCAAATTGTCAAATTGAGCATCAGACTATTTATACAGAAGAAAACAGGGAAGTAGGTACACAAAAACAGAGGAATGCAAACCTNGAAGGGCTNGCAGGAAACAACTGGGATAACANACAATGTTAACAACTGGGATCAAAGACAGCCCCACCTAAAGACAATTCAAAGTCCGCAGCTGGGGGCAAGGGCTTCATCTCCTTGTCAAAGATCCTATAGTCCACCTTCCCCTTAGGCCATTGTAATGCTAGTGTATGGGTGTAAATCAGCTACCTGTGGTTCTAAGTATCTACCCTGGTGCCTTTTTAGATCACAAACTTCCTTCTTCCTCGAGTGGTAAATTCCTTTGTAGGGCAGTGACTAGCTGCCTAGACCCAAGGCTCAGCACAAGGACTGACTGCCCAGAATCTGATATGGCTATGTATTAAGGGAAAGCACATGAATCTGTTTCCCAACTAAAGCAAGGACACTGGAACATTCCTTATACAAAATGCCACCAATCCAGGAGACTGAGTTTCCTTGAACTTTTGCCTCGGGATAGCGCCCAGGTTTTTGGGGCCTGTTGGCGTTTGTCACTACTGGAAAGAATGTAGCAGTTCTGGGGAAGATCTTTGACAAGGAGATGAAGCCCTTGCCCCCAGCTGCGGACTTTGAATTGTCTTTAGGTGGGGCTGTCTTTGATCCCAGTTGTTAACATTGTTTGTTATCCCAGTTGTTTCCTGCTAGCCCTTCCAGGTTTGCATTCCAATGTTTTTGTGTACCTACTTCCCTGTTTTCTTCTGTATAAATAGTCTGATGCTCAATTTGACAATTTGCATTCAGATACCACACTCTCTTGTGTCCGTGTCTGTTTGTCACCCCTCATTCGCTGAATCCTCGCTCACCTGCAACCAGAGACCCGTTCCCCGCAGATCAGGGACCCCAGAAAAGTCCGTCTGCGGCAAATAATGATGGCAAACCTCTCAGAATCCATAGGATTAAGTAAAAAATGACAGAACTTAAGGTAAGTACTAGAATGTCAGAAGCCCCTTAGGCTATGGAATAGAAGTCTCACACAGACAACCTTCCTGCTGTAGTCCTTCCGTGAAGTCCAAAGTCATCACAAGTCAATTGGATCATTTAAAGTAAATGTTAAGACTCGGGCTTCTGTTTATACTGTATGTCACCTCTCCCTGTATATTAGATCACCAAGCTTTTTCCACTATGAAGACACACATGTAACTCCTTCAGTATGTGTGGGGCTGTGATTGTGTGTGTGTGTGTGTGTGTGTGTGTGTGTGTGTGTGTGTGTGTGTGTGTAGACTAGAACCCAGGGTCTCTTCAAGCTTGGCAAATGTTCTATAACCACTAGTTTTCTGACAATGTGATTTCATTTTAGTTCTGGCTGTCTTTCTAGCCCATCACACAGTATGACTAATGTGTAGAGAGCTGCAGTAGTAGACACCATGGGCCTGAAGAGGCAGACAGCACAGGGAGGGTAGATGAGAAGGGAGCTTAGCAACAACCAATAGTAGCCAGGGTAAAACTTCTATTTTTAAATATCACTAGCTATACCTACTAAACAAATGCAACTCTCAGCCCTGACCCTGGAAGGCTCAAATGAAACAGATACATAAGGCTTCCGGGTTTCATTCTCCTGTACCCGCTACAGAAATTCCCAACTGATGTGCCACAGGTGCACACATGAGCCAGAGCTCTCTGGTAGATACAGTCTGTGGGCTTTGTCCACTAGGGCAGCCAGGGGAACATGGCCAGAGTCACCATGGAGTCAGTCACCTCTGTCCATGAACTGCCTTATGAGCTGGGCTGCTGATAATGTCACTCTGTACCTACAAATTGAAACAAAGTGAGGAACACTCAACAGTAGGTGCTCTGCCTGAGACTTAAGAGTCATCTATGACATTGACTAGGTAGGTCAGCTGCATTGGATGTCATTTAATCTGTCTGTGAACTTAAGGGAGCTAAATTCTAAATCAAGAATTACAGCTGTAGGGCATTCATTGGCCAGCTAGAACTAACGGAGGTAGGCGTCACCTGGAGACTAGGTGGAGTCTCCCAACGGATGCAGCTCTCTGCCTTCAGGTCTATACTGACTGCCAAGACAGTGTTTTGAGGGATGTACCTCAGCTGCTGGAAGAGTGACGGGGTTCTTTCAAACCACAAGGTGTGAGCCTGCAGATAGAGCTTCCTGATAATTTGGCAAACTTTAACACAATACTCAGTATGACTTAAAATCCATTTACCTTTGCACAAGAAATGTTAGCATTTCAATAGCCAATAAAAGAAAAGGTTGCTTGGTTGTTTTGTTGTTGTTGTTGTTGTTGTTGTTGTTGTTGTTTTGGGGTTTTTTTGTTTTCTTTTTTTTTTTTTAAATGTAATTCCTACACTGAGGATTTGATGATGCAAAATATGTCTTCAAAAACCACCTTGAACTACATCTAAATAAAATACTTCTGATTAGCAAAGGAGACAGTTGACAGTCACCAGAGATCCCACCTACACAATGCCAGGAAATGTTCAAACTATTCATCGGATTGCTCACCAGACTGCTCAGAAGCAAACGTGAGTGGTGACTTTATTTCAGTGGGTGACTGCACTGATGATGCTTGTGCCTCTGAGAAGTTAGAGGAGAGGGTTTCGAATGTTTTACCATAAAGGAATGATAAGCTCTTGAGGAGATATCTATTACTACCCTGATGAAAGTATATAGGGTATTTCATATGATAGCCCATCCATGCATATCATTTTTATGTTCTTACAAGTTTATATTAGAAATATCTTAGCATGTGAAAAATGTAAGACAAAAATGGGTATAGTTAAAAATGGTATCCTAAAATGGTGAAAAATAAGATTTTAAGTAAAATTTCTTCTATAATTCTTTCTATTACTTTCTATATTCCCTATTCATGTTTTCCATCAAAGACAGAAAGTAGACTACATGACATTAAAATACTTTTATCATTTATTCAGACACAAGCTGTCTTGTCTACAGAGGTAAATAATTAGGAGGTATTGTAATATTAAATATGTTGGTTAGTATTCTATGCAGACACCTCAGGTAACTAAATCAGAAAAATACGAAATCCAAATAGCTGATACAGGACTCTTATTATACATTTTAAGCCACTGTATATTTTAGCTTCCGTGTGAGTTCAATATTTAATTTAACCCATAATAATCAAATTTTTACTTCTATGCAAGGAAAATGCAGTTCTAACCCAGCCTGCTACAGGACCCTTTATATACAGGGACACACCAACAGTCACACTGATTTCCTGGTCTCACACGACAAATGCTTGATTGTGTGACTTTACCTTTTCCTTCCAAGATCAGAGAGCTCATGTCTCAGAAGTTTATAAGCAGAGCCACATAGCTCTTTCTGGGCAAAGATTTATCCAGCTGTATTTATTATGCCATGTTAATGCAAAGCAACAAATACGTTCTTTGTCAAATGAAACAAGTGAAAACTGAATTTTACTCTAAAGTGAAACAAGAAAGATTAACCTTTTTAAAAATTCAAAGTGGAAAAACTGGCATTGACAAGCTTCATAGGAATGATTGTGGGTCAATCATGATTCTGTGTACTACAGACGCATAGGCTGTGCCACTGGCTAGCCTAGATACTGAGAATTATGGAGCGATGAAGCCAAGTTCATGGCCTTATATAGTTTATACTCCAGGAGCTAAGCAGGGCACTAAACAGGTATGACTACATGAAACCCATAGGGTGGTGGTTCTATGTCTAGTGACCTGCAGGCTGGGTAAGGAGACAGGATAGTCACTCTCATGAAGGATTAGCACACATCTGTAAAGAAAAGGATTGTGAGCAAAATCCTAAGAGAAGTGACTGAGCAAACCCCGCAGACTAAGTACAGAGCCTTAAGGGCTCATTGGCCAAGACAGAGTCTTGGGTATTACCCTGAGTAATTACAGGTAAAACCAGAACATTAACAGCAGGAACCTCATAAGATCTTATACACAGTGATCTTTAACCATGGCACATGCAATAGACATCTGAGGGCAAACATGGAGGGTGGGAGAGCAGTGGGACTACTGGGGAGGAAGGTGGTAGAAGTCCTAGGGGAGCTGTGTCATCAAAGTCCATGTGCATATTGAGGAAGAAGCTATAGGAGTTACTGGAGGGTTGGGTTGGAGTATGGAGAAAAAAAATAGAAAAATCAAGGTCCCGTTGACCAACTTAATGAATTATGAAGCCAGTCACAAAGATGAGGAGTACTAGGCAAAATCAAGATTAAATGAGAAAGCAATTTTTTGTAAATGTTAATTACACAAAGAGTTAACAGGTCTTTGAATATTCAGATAAAAAAGAGAAGACCCATAAATACAGATGTGATTATGACATCATGGACTTGCTGGAATTAGCTAGCCAGTGAAGAAAAGGAGGTCCCGGGAAACACCCTACATTAACATCTATAGGCCAGAAAGAAAAGGGACCCAGCACATGGCCAATGGAAAGCTGGTACAATTAGAGGAAACCCACGTGTTATGGAAGTCCCAAAGGTAATTACAAAAGAAATGCTTAAAAGACAGTGACAAATATTTATGGTAGATCAGGGGCCAGGATACCAATGGTTTGTGTATTTGTATTAGATGTCAATGGTGGTCTAAGAGAACAAGATTTCAGCTGAGCCCAGACATGAGTGTTTGGGTACATCTTAGAAATGGTGAAGAGAGGAAACGAGATCAGTGGTGCCTGTGGACATGGTGCGGAAAATGCAGGGTGGGGATCACAGAGGGAGGGGGCTTGGGGAATATAGGGTGGGCTTTGCTTGTTTTTAAGATGGGAGAGTCTGTAAATTGTAATATTTAGCAAAAATAAAATAGAATTGTTTCCTTTATGCTTTTTCAGAAAGTGCATATTCTATAATTGAAGAATTCAACTAACAGGTAAAAATTATCTCTGCTATTTGGACAATAACATTCATAATCTCTCCTCTTATTACGTAGTATATAATAAACCATCTAACAGAATGAAATGAAAATACAATGTTTATCACATAGATTTGACAGCTGTCAAGCTCTGCCTGGTTAATCTTACATATTTCTGCCCTGGTTAAAAATCATACTGACCAGCCATAAGAGTTGGAATTGATGAGTATACTGGGAAAATAATAGATCAAAATAGGTACACTAGTGAGATCAAAATAATAGATCAAAATAGGTACACTAGTGAGATGCTCAGACTTCTAGATGTAGAAAACATTTGATGTGTAAATTCATTTAAATAATTATAAGTATGCAATTAACATATAATGATGAAAGTGTATTCCATATGTAAGCTTAGACATATGTAAGTTTTCTTATGGTGAAAGAGATACAAAGAAAATAAGTAGAGCCATGCACACTGTGGTTACATATATAGCTCACTGAAGCTGTTGGCATTTCCTGGGCATGTTAGCTTAAATGACCCCCACATCAAGAAAAAGAAAGAACAGAGAAGGAAAATGTCACCCTTCAAGTAAATGATAATCATTATCATCCTCGAGCTATGACAGCAAGTAAAATCTGTCACAAATATCACATATGAAAGCAGCTTCCAGATGTTTCTGACTAGGCCAAAGTATATGTTTTGTTTATGAATCATTCTTCAGAGTTGCTTCATTGGGAATTTCCAGCATAACAAAGCAGAAGAGCCTCAATGGAATCATTTTCATTGTGTTTATACACTCAAACTGGATGAGACTACTACTGAATTTATCAACATTAAAATTAAATTGAAATCTGAAAATTGGATAGAATAAAGTAGTACATGGAAGTCTTTGAGTTTGTTTTGACCTTAGAATTTGACATGTTTTTCCACCATTTTATCCCAGCATTTTGAAACTATTCCTGCAGATATCTTATTTTTAGATTTTTTTTTCATTGCTTAGAATCTGGAGAGTACAAGTAAGATAAGTAGAAAGCTGGGTTTGAAGGGTCCAGTGGTGTCTTCATGAATGTGGTCATCATAACCTTATTAAAATATATCCCCTTTGGGCAGATATTTCTGTTGACTTTCAGAACTGTATAAAATCACCTTCATTGTTTTTATGGGTCTTTATATCTCCTGCATTGACAAATACTCTAAGCTACAAATCAGATCTGCGGAGATCTTTATTATATGTTGTAGACATGGCCAGTTACCTAGCCAGTATCATGCCTCAATTCTTGCTTGGTAATAGAGCTATAATTAAATGGGTAGGCTGAAAAGTACCCAGTTTAAACATTGATTTTTCATCTTTCCCATGCTAGTTCCCATGGTGACAGATGATATATTTATAACAGTATAAATAGCATACTGTGCTCAGCAGCTTAGGTGAGCATTGAAATTCCTGATAAAAAGACACAGGCTGAATTCCCTTTGTTACTTTTTCTTTGAACATAGAATAATGTTTGGAGCTATAGCAGCTATATTATCATCATGAGAGATTAGCAAGAGACTTTTCTCTATGTATCTAATCTAATAAATTAAGAAAGTACTTGTTACTTCTGAACCTGTTCTCATAAAATAATGATTAGTTCTTCAGTCTGTTGACAACAGGTCTTCAATGATTTATAACCAAATGAAAGAACACACTCTCATTCTCTTAATGTACACAGCAACAGAATGAATTTACCACAACCAGCAAATCCAAAACCTCAGTGGCCTATGAAAGTTTGTTTTTTTTTTTCTACAGTGATGTCTCTAGGAAATAAGGTCAGGAGTGTAAGGGGAAGAGAGAAATGGCACTCAGCCTCAGTAATCCTGGCCCTTCCCTGCTAAGTCCACTCCAGTGCAGTCTGCTTGGTAGGCCTAAAGCCTGAAAGCAGTCATGAGGCAGAGTTTCACGGAAACAGCCTCCTGGAACCTTGTTATTCCAATAGCCCATATACTCAAACCCTGTCCCTTCGTTAATCTGGCGTATGGATCCATTTGCTGTCTTTCAGTATTGTTTTATTGTAAGTGCCTTTAAGGATTGATTTTGACATAGCTAAGCCTCCACCAGTGTTACAATGGTTCCTGGAAAATTCTTGAAGTGGACCCTGAGTTTGGAATTCAGTAAGAATGTTACCTATTTAGTAACATTCAAATTCACTTCTAGTAAGAGTCAGTGAAGCTAATTAGGCATTACAAAGAACAGAGCTAGAAAAGCTCAGGGCTAGTCTGCACAGTAATTACTTAAGACAATAGCCAAGTCGCTCCCATATAACCTTCTCATTATTCATGAGAAGGTTAGCTAGAGTAGAACTCCCTAATTAGAACCATGACTTGGACATGAAAACACTTGCCTCTTGAGTGGAAAGACCTCACACCTGGCTTCTAAGAATATAACTGACCTTAGATAGAGCTGACTTTGTCTCAGTTGTTTTATTGTCCCAGTTTCTGCCAGTCTTTGTGTTTGCATTCCTCTGTTTTGTGTAAGAGTCATTAAAGCATCTGGTAACCTCATTGTACCTTGGCTGATGTGCCACCTAACTTCCCTATTTTCTTCTGTATTAAAAATCTGATGCTTGCTTTGAGAAATTACATTCAGATACAACACTACCTTGTATTCATGTCTGTTTGTCACTTTTCGCCAACTCCCTACCCACCTGTACCAGGACCCTGATTCTCCCACAGATTGAGGGGCCGACTGAGGCCAGTCTGCAGGAAATGTCCACCAAATTTGCCTCCTGTTTTGATGCCTATGATTAGATCAACTGTAAATAATGTTATCTGCATACATCCCATTCTTTCTTAATGGTTTAAAATGAGTATTTTTAGTTGATATGTGTGTATATGTCTTGAATATATGTATGTACCCCACATGCATTCATGTGCAGTCAAGAGATCCCCTAAAACTAGAAAGACAGGCAGTTGCTGGGTGTGCTGGCAACCAAACACAGGGCTTCTAAAAGATCAGCAAGTACTCTTATCTGCTGAGCCATTTCTTCAGATATTACCCCACTGCTTAAATATGTTTTATGAAAGAATAATTCACAGACAGCAAAGTAGTCATAAGAGAATGTCCAAGGTTTGATGTCTTGATGTCTTGTATGTATGTATGTGTATATATGCATATATATGGTGTACATTTATATATACATTCTCCTCCTGACACACCAACACAACATCCTACCACCCTAGACAACCTCACACTCCCTCCTAATCCAAGCCCTCAAAAATCTGCTCTCTCATCTGCCTCTGTGTCACCCACATCAGAAATATACATAAGCAAAACTAAAGGTTTGCCATAAAAGGTTTTCTTCTTCCATGAAACATACATCTCTGAGATTCCTCTGCCAATTCTGCCAGAGGTGTTGTCAGTCTCCTTTCTCTGATTTCTAATAGAAATTTCTAATCTACTCTACATTGTATATATAACAAGTGCCTGGTTTTAGTGTTTGGGATTCTGAATGCAGCCACTCTAAGGACCTTCATCCAGGCTCCTGAGGAGCATGAGTTTCTTTTCTGGTGAGCAAATGCCTTTGAAATGAGCTGCTGGGTCATATTACAAGTGTATGCCTATGCACTTAAAGGAATGATTATCCAATTTTCCAGAGTGATTACATCTCCTTTACAGCCATTTTCCCTGTTATAAGTCTCTAAGTGATGTCATTTAGGAATCTTATTCTAGAAAGGGAGACTACCTACATATTAGAAGTGTTTGCTTCAGGGTAAGTATGTATGAGTTTAGAATAATATAAAAGACAGGGCAACATTATTCTATGCTGTGATTTTTGGCTCTTTTCCTGGTGGCAGATAACTTCAAGTGGACTTTGGGTCATGGCTAGGGACAACTGATATTTCCATGTGTTGAATCATTTGATCATCTGTCCAATGTCACAGTAAATTGTCCAAAAGAGTAGTACTTGGTTTCACAGCAAAATATGGAGTGTTATGGTCATGGGTGCAACAATTGTTACATGTGTACTTTGCAATAACATTGTTAAATCTAAGCAGCAGATGCAAGGGTGGTTAGGGATTTGATTTAGAACCAGAGTTTCCTACTTATCACAGCTTTCCTTGTCAATAAATCAATATAGAGTAATAGTAAAGAAGAATTAGCTGAGGACTTCTTTCACAATGCTTTTCAAAGTATAACCATACACAGATGCATGCATTGTCTCAAACTGGCATACATCCATTTATAATGCTGCTAATTTATGACTATTAAATTTGCCACAAGTTACAAATATCACCAACATAAGCAACTTATTTTAAAGAAAGTTACCTCAGAAATAATTTAAAAATATACCCATTTTTGAAACAGAATCAATGTCAGTGGAGAATATAAGTGCTAACAAGATTAAAAATAGAAAATCATGAGTTAGATATAAATAATCAAACTTAATTTTATCTATTTAATTGCTCAGAAATAGTTTCACTGAGGTTAAAAGCCAAAGATTCAAAAAGCCCTTAGGATAAGGAATTCTTTTTAAATTTAGTTTGGAGTACAGTCATTTTTTTTTTTGTCGAATGCTTAAACATTCTGATTGTTTCTTCATTCTCTAGTGAACTGCTTCTATATGAGTAAGCTACACACTCAGTATTTTGATTATTATTTTTCAGGGTTTTTTTATTATAAGAAGGTGTCAGATTTTGATCAAAGTTTTTTTTTCTAATTCTACATCAATTGAATTTTTCATTTGATTTTTATTTCTGAGTCCATTTACATGATAAATCATGTTGATTGGTTTAGCTATGTGGGACCATCCTTGCATCCCTGTGAGTGATCTTTTGAGTATTCTTGAATATAGTTTGTAAGCATTATCTTGATAAATTTCATGTCTGTATTTACTAGGGAGATTGGCCTGTAGTTCTGATTTTTGTTGAATCTTTATCTGGTTTAGGTATCAAATTAATACTGACTTCACACAGAATCGAGAGAAGCACCTTCCTTTTCTATTTTACAAAATATTTTGAGTAGCATTGGTTTTAGTTCTTCAAAGGTCTGATGGAGTTTTATGATGATCCATCAGGCCCTGGCCTTTTTATCTGTGAGAGATTTTTAAATTATTGTGCCTACCCCCGTGATTATTATAGATTTTCACAGTACTTTTTATCAATGATGAAAATTTCCATCCATTTTTTGAAGACTTCCCTGGTACATTTCTCTCTCTCCCATGCAGTTCCTATTAGAACTACCTGATTACTAAAACCATTTTCACTCCTAACACACTTAGTTTTAGTGTCAGTCAGTTCTACAGTTAAACAAATTCTAGGTGACTGCTGACCTTTTTTACTTTGATTTATCCAGTCATTCTTGGGTTTACTCAGGTTAATCAGTTTTATCTTATGATGTTTAATACAAAATAGTTGATAATTGTAATAGTGAAATTTTACCTAAGAAGTTGTAATGTTATAACATTTGTAGTTGAATGAAATTATGCTAGATAAATAATTAAGAAGGTTTTCCATCCTTTCTTGGCACACTCAAGACTTAATATTTTCCTTCTCTGGGTGTGCTCAGGAGCAGGTGTGAACCTGATGGAATTTTCATCCCGTAGGGTTAACTGTTATGGACTGAGTGCTGCAGGTTTAACCCACCAGTGGTGTTACTTAATGCTGAGCCATTTGAGATGTCATTACACTGAGAAGATGTCACAGGAGTGGAGCCACAGAATGGGATTGATGTCGGCAGACACTAGAGGTGACTTCCTCTTTCCCTTATGAGGGAGGACACAGTAAGAGGGTGGCTTTCTGCAACCAAGGAATAAATCCCTCACAGAAGACAACCATTCCTACATCATAATCACACTTAGTCCATGGACTCATGATCTATTACAAAGTAGCTTAAATTGTGTTGATTATTCTAAGATAACCTGATCAGTGGTTGTTTGTTCATTTTAGTTTTTGTTTTTCCTCCCAAATAAAAGAAGTCTCCTAGTATGCAAGCCCAATAATACATGTGGTTTCATGTTCATTCCGTTGTTCTATTTGTCTGAGCCAGACAACATCGTTAAAAAGCATAGATGTTAAAGCACATAAATAAGGAACATTTTCTTAACTTATACATCAGAATTTTTGTTTTCCATTTGCTAAACTAGAGAACTCAAAGGTACATAGATTTTCATGTCTGTCATCCATATATACAATATTTTTCTGTGATGCTTTATACTCTTTCCTATTACATATTATCTTCTGCCTTTTCTCATTCATGCTCTGTGGGCCATTCATTGCTCTGTTGATGTCAGTATGCCTGTACTGTTCTCAGGTTGAATGCGCCTGTCATGTTCTGCTATGGGATTGGCTCACTGGGACCTCTGACTCTATAGTTCCATGTCCTTTTGTGTTGCTTCCATATCTCACCTCACATGTTTGGAACTCTGTTTCATGGTTTGTTGTTGTTAATTTTATTATGGCTTATATTCAATATGTAATAGGCTGACAATCCAATGGAGAAATCTTTTCTTATTTCTACCTTTTTTTTCCCTCCATTTTAGAACTGGTAGTGGTTGTTTATACTTATTATTTCCATTTTGAATGATCTAAGTCAATCCTGACTAGTTTATTTTTGGAAACTTATATTTAGAAAAAATATCCAGTATAGCAAAGCTAGCAGAATTTTAGCCTGATTCCCTGCGCAGCCTTTTCTGCTGTAAAGTAGTACATATGTGTATGAGTTTTTCTGGGGCATTGTCTCACTACCCACGGAGACTGGCATCTGGGAACTGCTTGCTGAGCACAGCATCTCCGCACTTCTCTGCCATCTTCGCAGCACTTCTGCCATCTGACACTTTACATTTTCTCTCCGAAAGGAAAATCACCTATTACTATAGAGAGCCATACAGTCTTGGGGAATGATCTCACTGTTGACAAATGTACCTTGTTATAGCAAGCTGCTTTATTGCTAAAGGTTCTAACCTCAAAGTATACTGCTCCTAGGGAAAGAAAAGCATCTTGGCAGATTATGTAGACTCTGCAGTGGCAAGAAATCAGATGGCATAGAGAGTGCTTTGTCTGCTTATGTCAATGTGACTGTGGGAGATTTTTCACGTGAATTATTGCCTGGGCCCAGATTTCTCCCCTTGTCATCAGAATACAATTTTATAATTTTAAATAACTTTGTTTTTGTACTGCAGATCTTTACCTCTCCTTCAAATCCAGTTCCTGACCCTCACCTCCAGCTTTGGGGTAGCCCCTACTGTGGCCTCTCCTCACTCTCTATGCCTGTTCCCATTTCTAGGAAACTGAGCAGATCCTGGTAGAAATCCTGCTTTTTCTCTCACCTGTGGACTGCCTCCCCCACCCAGAACTGCTCCTCCCAGCCTATTCTTATTTCCAAATGTTAACTTGAATATGTAGAAATATGTTTTAACCAGAAGCCTCAGCAGACACACTTGTCAGTATCCTAGAAGAATTACCTTCCAGACAACACATAGTCACCACAGCCTTTTAAGAACCAGAGAGGGCAACAGAAATCAAGAAAAAACCCCCACCTACCCAAGAAAGTCAAGACCACACATTAGCACCTAGAATTACAATCTTCCCAAACCTAGACACTGAGACACCAACATAAGAAAACAACTATTAACAGTCAGGATATTAAGTCTCCACTAGAGGCCACAACCTTCCCACAGCAGGCCCTGAGAGCTGCAACCTAACTGAATAACAAGACAAATTTGTTAAAGCAGCCTTTATGAATATGGCTGAGGTCCTTAAAGAGGAAATGAATAAATCCTTTAAAGCAAACACAAACAGTGGAAGGAAATGAACAGAACAATTCAAGAAAGCAGAAGTGGAGTCAATAAAGAAAACCCAAACTTTTGGAAATATGCACATGAAAATTTTAGGAACTTGAACAAGAGCTGGCTATCCTCAACAACAGAAAACAAGAGATGCAAGTGAGAATCTCAGACATTGAAGGTACAGTAGGAGAAATGGATAACTCAGTCAGGGAAATTGTGAAATCTAAAACAATCCTCTCAAAAAACATTTTGAATACCTAGGACTCTGGTGGGGTGGGGGACAAATCTAAGAATAACAGATATATACAAAGGAGAAAAAACACAGATCAAAGGCACAAAAATATTTTCAACAAAATTATAGAATAAAATATCCCTAATCTAAAAAGGAAATACCTATCAAGATACAAGAAGCATACAGAATACCAAATGAACTGGACCAGAAAGGAACATCTCCTCAGTACCTAATAATCAAGGCACTAAATGTTCAGGAAAAAAGAAAGAATATTAAAAGATATAAGATATAAAGAACAAATAACATATAAAGGTAGACCTATTAAAATAACACCTAACTTCTCTAAAAGAATTCTAAAAGCCAAAAGGTTCTAGATATATGTTCTACAAACTCTAGTAGACCACAGTGCCGGATCAGATTACGATGCCCAACAAAACTGTTAATCACAATTGAAAGAGGAAGAAAGATATTCGGTAATAAAACCAAACTTAAGCAATAGCAAAAATCAAATCCAGCTTTAAAGATGAGGATAGGAAGAAAACTCCAACCTGAAGAGGCTAGCCCCATCCAAGAAAACTCAAGGAATCACTAATTCCAGCAAATCAAAAGAGTGGAAACACACACACATACACCACAAGCACACTACAACAAAAACAGCTGCTGCTGCTGCTGCTGCTGCTACTACTACTACTACTACTACAAGAAAATAACAGGAGAATGGATGAAAAACTAGGATCCATCCTTCTGCTGCAACCAAGAAACATACCTTATTTAGCATAAAGGATAGACATCACATCAAAGGTGAAATGAGCTATCCCAAGCAAATGGGCCTATAAAGCAAGCTGGTGTAGCTCTTTAAATATCTGACCAAATAGACTTCAAACAGAAAGTAGTCAGAAGATATAGGGAAGAACACTACATGCTCATCAAAGGAAAAAATAACAAAACATCTATTCTTATCATCTATAACTCAAATAAAATGGTACTCAGATTCATAGAAGAAATACTACTATAACTTAAATCACATATTGACCTTCAAACTCTGATACTAGGAGATGCCAATACATCACTCTCAATGATAGACAGACATGTAATGCAAACAAAATTATATAGAAAAATATTGGAGCTAACAGATGTTATGAAGTAAATGGACATAAAGATATTTACAGAACACTTCACTCAAATCCAAGGAATATATCATTTTCTTGGTACCTCACAGAACATTTTTTCCAGAACTGACCATATACTCAGAAACAAATTATCAACAGATACAAGAAAATCAAAATAATGCCCTGCAATCTATCAACAACAGCAAACTTACAAACTCAGAGAATAACTCACCACCTGAAGAAAAATGGGCCAAGACAGAAATAAGATAGACTTTCTAGAATTGAATGAAAATAAAGACACAGTGTACCCAAAATTATGGGGCACAATGGTGGCAGTTGAGGCAAGTTCACAGCATTAAGTGCCTACATTTTTAAAATGGGGATATGGGATATGTCATACTAAAAACAGTACACCCAAAGTCTCTAGAACAAAAAGAAATAGGCACACTCATGAGGAGTAGAAGGCAAGAAATAATCAATCTCAGACCTGAAAGAAAATTTTAACCAATGGAAGATTAGGAAGGTCCCTGATGTGAGTGATATTTATCCTCCCCACAAAATCTCTGAGAACTTCTGAACCAATGACTACTACTGTGTCCAGACCATAGATTTTCTCTCCATCCAATGGAATGGAGAACTTTTCTTTATATGCTCATGATCCTTAATAAGAAAATGGACTTATAATGTTAAAGTTTTCATTTCAATCAAGATTTTTTAATCCGTTTAGGGTTGTCAGACCATGAAACCACACACCAGAAGTTTTATTAAGCATGCACAATATTTATAAAAGTGTTTTCAATAGTATAACTTGCTCTAACAGGCAGGGGATTATTCTAAACAATGAATGAAAGCTTGGCGGTATCATCAGTATTGCGTGGAGCAAAGAGCAATGAGATTATATGAATGGAGGGACCTCTCCCTTGATAGCTGTGCATTTGCATGGCGCCTGTTACTTCAGTGCAGGGATGCTAAGACAGACACATCAGGGTAAACGAATTAGCCACAGTAAGGGGAAGCACTCCCTTTCTTGTTGGATCTGGACTGAGTCATGGAGTAAACAGTCCTTTCTGTTTTTGTATGCTCTGTGTTGAGAGTTGGAAAGGCTGGGGTCCTGACTAGACAACTGGAGCTCCCCATCATTCCTAAAAAACTGATATCTGTATCCTGTCGCCTATAATAGAAAAGGGTCCTCTGCCACACAGCAACTGTCCCCAGAATGACAGTCTTGTCCTGTCCTTGTGCCTCTCCCCAGGGGCATAGCCACAGAATGTCTGCATGAGATAAAATCAAATAAAGTTGCCATCCATCCACTTAACTGAATACAGAGAGCTTTTTAATCTATGAGCATTAACATCTGGTTAGGTTTTCCCCAGACTATTCTGACTAAAGAAATCATTGAGGAATTACATGTCCTTTGCTAATTCTCAGAGGTAGTTGCATCATTTCACCACCTAATGAAATTCTTGAGTTTCAGGCATAACTGCCTTAGAAATATTTAGGAGGCTCTCTGGGGAGGAAATCAGGATGTGGTGCAGGATTCTTAATGTCTGACTCTTATCTCTGAGTGATCTTTATGCCATTGTGAACTTCCACAATGATTGTACTGTCTCGTCTTTTATGGTCCTTTCTCCCTAGGAGACTGACAATGTGATTCTATTGTAATCAAGCATTGTTTATGAATGAACCCCTTGTGCATCCTTTCAAACACACAGCTTTGATAGGTGACAGCGACACTGTAAGGATACCAGAGACCTCACATCTCTCTTTTGACCTTGATCAGGATTAGGCTCAAGGTGACAAAACTGGCTCACAGTTTTATGTGCTTGCAGCAGCTGCCTGACAGAAGAGTCCCATAAATATATCAGCTACAACCCAACTCCTGTTTATCTACAACTACACAAGTTCACCCTGGGTCTACACAGGCATAGGTGCATCTTCGGCCTACCAGGTATACGCTGGGTCTAGAGCCACATAGGTGAGCCCCGAGTCTCCAGCTGTACAGGTGCACCCTGGAGTTATGCCCGTACAGGTACACCATCAGTCTACAGCTGCACAGGTGCACCCTGGAGTTATGCCCGTACACCATCGGTCTACATCTGCACAGGTGCCCCCTGGGTATACAGTCACACACCACATAGATGCTCAGGTTTTCATGTCACAAACATCACATTTCTTTGGATGATATGATCTGAATTTTGCAAGTATCCATCATAAATTCAACTTGAAGAAGATAAGATATTAATTAGGTTTTCAAAGAGATGTTTTAAGTATTTTTTTCTAAGCTGGGAACTAGAGTAAACCTCACGATAAAGGTGAAAACATTTTTGAGTATCCATTATGTAAATTTCTTATGAACAGAAGTGTTTTGAAGCTCATGGGTTTCGTTTTCAGATTTCGCTGTATTTGCACATACATAGTTGGGTATTTAAGTTGTGCGCTAAATATTAACATAACATACATTTCATAATATACCTTGTATGTAGAACCTGGAAGAAATTTTATCCAATGTTTTAAATAAAATTGTGCATAAAACAACATTTCATATTTCTTACAGCTTGAAGAATCATGCAGATAAGTAAAACATGTCCTATTTTGAAGCACTCCAGATTGTGTATTTCTGAGTTAGGGATGCTGGAACTGTAAGTACACAAAAGAGAGAACGGGTGGATATAGAAGTGATGTGAAGGAACATTTCCTGCTACACTTTAAATATTAATTTTAATCAGAATATAGGAACTTAGAGAAAACAATCTAAAACCGTTAATATTCTACATGAGAACAGAGTAGTATTTCTCATGTTTCACTCTGATATCTGAAGATGCCTGTGTTTTCTGTGAAAAAGAAAGCAAACAAGAAATAAAACAAGGCTAACAGAGAACTTAGATGCAACCTCTCATTTACGTGGCTAGTATTAAGACACAACAATGGAAATAAAACTGCAAAAATAGAGGTTTTAAAAGTACAATGTCCTAGGCTCTTGTCTCAGCACTCCTGTTTAATATATAGGCAGCCAGAAGAAGAATCCCAAAACCTCACCTTTATCTATAAACATGGCGGCTTTGCAATACTTGTGAGGACATAAACATCAGAGCATAGCACAATCAAGAGAGCACAAGGTCCCCAATGGAGGAGCTAGAGAAAGGACCAAGGGAGCTGAAGGAGTTTGCAGCCCCATAGGAGGAAAAACAATATGAACCAACCAGTATCCCCAGAGCTCACAGGGACTAAACCACCAACCAAAGAGTACACATGGAGGAACGCATGGTCCAGCTGTATGTGTAGCAGAGGATGGCCTTGTTGGACATCAATGGGAGGAGAGGTCCTTGGTCCTGTGAAAGCTCTATGCCCCAGTGTATGGGAATACCGGGACAGGGAAGCATGAATGGGTGGGTTGGTGAGCAGGGGGAGGGAGGATGGGGTAGGGGGTTTTGAGGGAAAACCAGGAAAGGGGATAAATTTTGAAATGCAAATAAAGAAAATATCTAATAAAAATAAAGAAAAAAGAAAAAAAGAAAAAGAAAAAGACTCCCTGCTGGAGATGTTTGTCAGTCATTTTTCCTGAGGACAGTTGCTGTCCATGGTGCTGAAAGCCTTTTCAAACCTTCCAAAATATTTAGAGGAAAAAAAACAGTGCATAAACTAATTTAATTCTTAGGACTACTGAAGAACTAGCCTGAATTAAAAAGGGTGTGGATAAGAAGTCCAGAAAATACATGGGATTTCTCTCAGGAGAATAGGAGGTTGGCTCTGTTATCTAAGAGATCATTAGAGCAGGGCCTGCAAAGCTATCCAAGGGGATGAGATAGGAAGTATGTAAATTTGAAGCCTGCTTGTGCAACATATCATATTTTAGGCTACCCTGAGCCTTTAACCGAATAAAAATTAAAAAGTGGTCCTGGGGTTATAGCCCTGTGTTGACTGAGCATGGGTGACACCATGGATCCAATTCCCACTAGAAGGAAAAGACTCACAAGACACTTATAACAAGACGTTTAGACTGGAAGAGCTGGAAGCCTAGACCAGTGGGAAGATGACTGAGGTGATCAATGGTAGGAATCACAGTTCATGGTGGGCTCTGAGAATAATAGAAAGAAAGGCCCTGATTAGACCAGATGACCTAGCCTGCAGCAATTTCTTTTTAGTAAAAGTAAGACCAGCTGTTATGTCATTTTTATAAGAAAATGTTTTCCCTAATTCTGAGTTATACCTTTATAAGTCAAGATAAGGGTCCCCAAGATCTGTATACTTTATATAATTCGTGTAATATAGCATCAACTTTATGCCTGTGCCCACAGGCTGCCTGATAAAAGCAAAATGGGTATTCTTACCCCTCTTCCACCCAGCATGGCCTCAGTATTCTCCATAACTTGAATAAACTTTAGAGAAGCTTATGCCAGAGTAAAGACTTCTCACCAATCTTTTCTTAAAGTAATTATCTCTAGGCTTCTGTTGATTCATCAGTCGGGAGCTTTTAAAAACAACTTGGAAACCCTTCCTGTATAAAGTAACCATCAAGAAAGATCAGACCTTTCCTCCCAAGCTCTGAAATTTCAATTTGATAAGTGACAATAGGAATGAGAATGCCATGATAACATCATCCATCTAATGTCCTTCAGTCATTCTCCAGGTGATCACCTCAGTACTGGGAAACTCCTCAGTTGCCTGTGTTGGGGAGAGGAGGTTGCTTCCTCTCTCCTACTGCCACAGTTTTGAGAAAACTCTCCATTGTCTTCCGTGTGTGTGTGTGTGTGTGTGTGTGTGTGTGTGTGTGTNTGTGTGTGTGTGTGTGTGTGTGTGTGTGTGTGTGATGGGAGGTTTAACTTAGAGGATATTCAGGACAATTAAGCTGTCTACCATTGAACTATATCCTCAGTCCTTATTTAGCTTTTTTACTTTTGACACAGTGTCTAACATGTGACCCAGGCTGATACTGGTACAGCTCAGGCTGACCTTGATTTTTGTTATCTACTAAATCAGTTTCTGGAGCAGCCAGAATTTTTAGCTTATACTTCTGGGATGATCTCCTTTGCCTACTTAACTTGTCCTGTGCAATATTTCTTTGATATGCACATGAAATTAAGGTTTACAAACTAGAGATTAGTGACTTTAAATCGCATCGTTGCTATGTCTTCAGGATCTGTAGCCTTACTCACCAGTCTTGGACCAATAAACTATATTTTATGGAGTCAGTAGGAATAAGCTTTGCCTCTTGTCCATTATTATCTATGATGCGTTGAACAAGTTGCTGATTCACTAACTAATGGTTCTTAACCTTTTGGAGGCGTTACATAGCAGATATGCTGCATATCAGATATTTACATTATGATTAATAAAAGTAGCAAAATCATAGTTAGAAAGTACAACAAAATAATTTTGTAGTTGGGGGGTCACCACAACATGAGGAACTGCATTAAAGGTTTGCAGCATTAGGAAAGTTGAGAATCACTGCTCAAAATATTAATGTTTCTTGCTAAAATGAAAACAAATATTCTAGTATCACAGACTGGCTACAGAGACTGAATTTACATATAGGCCTTAGAAATATGTAAGGCCGTTTGAACGTGTTATTGTGTTTTCATCTATTCAACTTAAAACATAGTATGCAGGTATTTTAAAATCATTGCTTTTTGCTGGGCGTGGTGGTGCACACCTTTAATCCCAGCACTTGGAGGCAGAGGCAGTCGGATTTCTGAGTTCTAGGCCAGCTTGGTCTACAGAGTGAGTTCCAGGACCGCCAGGGCTACACAGAGAAACCCTGTCTCAAAAAAAAAAAATCATTGCTTTTTGAAAACAGAAATGAATAAAAATCCTAAAAATGAAAAAAATGAGTAGAGAATCTGGGAAAGAAAGAAAGGAAAGGAGGAATGGAGGAAAGAAAGAAAGGAAAGAGAAACACAGAAGAAAGAGAAAGGGACATGGAGAGAAAGGAAGGAAAGAAGGAGGGAAGGAGGGAAGGAGGGGAGAGGGGGGAGGGAGGAAGGGAGATTGAGATTTCGAGTAGGCTTCAAGGAGTGGGAATTTAAGAGTGAGTGATAGAACACAGTGGGTGGAAATACAGCTCTATTGTGTTTTGATTTTTATGTTTTTCTTTTTGTGGTCTGGGACTTGAGCTCAGGGCCTCACACACGTGAAGGAAACACTCTACCCTTGAGTTATATCCCCAGACCCACTGTGATTGTTTATCAGGTGAACAGAGACAGTAGTCCTCACACCAGTTGTTATCTTTGATTAGATCTGGGACTTATTTTAGTCTGTGGGTAAGAATTCCTAAAAGACAGCTTTAGGATTTGTCTTTTAAGTGATCTGATAATGCTTTTTATGGAGTCACTTGCCGGAGAATATTCATGTGATTTCCATCTCACTCACCTGCCTTGAAACTGAGTTCCTAGCTATCAAGGACATGACTGTACAATAGAAAACGTGAAGGCAAATGCAAGCCAGGTTTAAAAGGCTATATAGTGTCGCAGCCTAGGTGCTGCCACATTATAATTCATAAAACAATTTATCCATAAAGCGTACAATTAGGAAGCTAAAGTTAGCTCTGATTCTTGGAAACCTTTCTCCAACAAAAAGGAGGGAGAGTAGAATATTTCCTTTTCATTGTGGCATATTGCTGAGTGACACAAGAAGCACTGACCAATGAAGTTTAATCAGTCACAATAAAAGTCAGAAGCACATGAGCTGCCTTTGAAAGCAGAGACAAGTTTCCTACAGGCAGTGAACAGGCAACAGAGGAAAGCCTAAATTATGTATTGGTGTTCACGGGCACAAAAAAAGGAAGAAAGACTTCTAGGAAGATGTGAAGAAGTCCACTAAAATCATTAGTTCTGAATGGAAATGCTGACCATTTTGACCTATGATATATTCCAAAGAAAAAGTGATGTGGTATCCTGAAACTCAGTAAGGCAGAATTTGTAAACCAGATGTTTAAAGCTTCAAAACATCCAAGTTTGTCTAGACTATGCATGTCCTGTAGCAAAATTTAGCTTGTATATGTAGCAAAATTTAGCTTGCATATGTAGCAAAATTTAGCTTGCATATGTCATTTGTTTATAATGATGCTCTCTCTCTCTCTCTCTCTCTCTCTCTCTCTCTCTCTCTCTCTCTCTGTGTGTGTGTGTGTGTGTGTGTGTATGTGTGTGTGTATGTGTCTGTGTGTGTGTGTGTCTGTGATGAAAGAGTGGGGGATACAAACACAAGAACAGATGATAGTGTTAAAGATTCATACCAGAGGGACACTACATAAAAGCCATGCTTTTTTATATCTTCATTTTTTAGCCTTCAGGAAATTAGATGAGATTTCATTCAATTCTGTGGTTTCACTCATTTTTGATTTACCATTTCCTTTACCCAAGTAAACGAATCTCCTCAGAGATTTGTATATATTAATGTCCAGCCCAAGCCGACGCCAGATACATTTTAACCAAGATGACAGTATGCCTCCCTAGAGGGTTTACTTTTTTATAGGTTTTTTTGCTTTGTTTATTTTGTTTATTTCTTAGACAAAGCTTACTTCTTGTTGACTGGAGAATTCCAGATTCTGCTTAAGCTTCTAACCAAGGAAAGCAAAGTCATGGAATTGTGGCCATGCCCAGGGTTACATTTGCAGTAATTAATCTGCTAGCTTCACACGAACCTGCTGCGTTTCATCTGAAGTGAAGTGTTCACCTCCTGCTCTACACTGATGTTTAACACATACACACACATCCATCTTTTGATCTCAGGTAGACACTCCACACTCTCTCATGATCATAGATGTCCTTTAGTCTACCCAAAACAGGATTAGTGCACTTATGAAAAAGACCTTTAAAAACTCTCTCATCCCATAATCAGCCACCAATCAGACACTGTTGCGTACGCCAGCAAGATCTTGCTGAAAGGACCCTGATATAGCTGTCTCTTGTTAAATCAGTTTCTTGCCGAAATCTTAAGTAGTCTTTCTAGATTCAGGTAGTACTATGCATGACAGTGTATATTCATAACTTGATAGCTCCAATCTTCCTGTTGATGAGTAAAATCCCATTGTTTGGGTAAATCAGTGTGCATCCCCTGAAGGACATCTTTGTGGCTTCTAAGTTTTGACAATTATGGGTGAGTCTGCTGTAATTCTTAATTTATCACTTGGGCTGAAGCAATGGCTCAGCGATTAGGAGGACTTGTTGATCTTGCAGAGGTCCCAGGTTCAGGTCCCAGAACCCATAAGAAAGCTCACATCCATCTGCAATTCTAGTTCCAGGGGATCTGATGCCTTCCTCTGACTCCTGAGGACATCAGTCACACACACAATGCACAGGCATACAAGTAGACAAAACACTCACATAAAATAAAATAAATAAATCTAATTTTTTAAATGAAGCACTATTTACAATCCATCTCTACTACTTTAGTACTACCATTGTTCATAGATCAAGAAGAGCTCACCTCATTAGTAACTGTGAACTGGTTAGTTTCTGCCTTGGTGTGTATTCTATACTTCGACCCACTAACTCTGCCTATATGGGAGCTTTAGAATTTCTGCTCTCCACTATTCCCTATTCCCCCTATTTACTAGCTTAGAAGAGTGAATACATTTTTTCTCAAAGACATCTTTTGGATATGAGACCTTCCAAATTAAAATTTCAAGGAAAATATAAATGTTCATCAAAGCACATTTTATTTTTATTATTAACAACTGATTGAAAAGCCTTTTTTTTTAACATGTTAATCCTTAAATGTTTTGGTAGATCAATTTGTACTTATTATTGGAGAAAATGTAACTATTCAGAACATTGATGTCACCCTGTTGGAACTGAGCACTTAAGGGTTATAAGTGCATGCCTGGCGCAGCATGGTTCTCAGAGGGACCTGCCGAGGGCAGCACCTATAAAATGTCACTTTGCTGAACATTTTACATGAACTTTTTTGTCTTTTCCAATAGCTATTATTTAATAGCATTAACATTTAAATGCAAAACCTTAATAACTTGATGTCAATTTCTTTTTCCTTATATGAAGATTATAAATCTATTAATATATTAATAGATAACTAATATTCTGTTATGCTTTAATATATTTTATACAATATGGAACAATTTATTTATATTCATTGTGAAATACACACAAGGACCAATCGATGTATGGGTGTATTT
This sequence comes from Mus pahari, assembly GCF_900095145.1. Classification (NCBI taxonomy): domain Eukaryota; kingdom Metazoa; phylum Chordata; class Mammalia; order Rodentia; family Muridae; genus Mus; species Mus pahari. The sequence goes on from NC_034593.1 coordinate 73,173,842, forward strand.
CTATTACCTATACTTTGGAAAAACATTAATTAATTCATAAGATGCTTTATTAAATTATACAGAAAGGAGACATTTTAATGAGCTTATTTCTAATCTTCATATGAACATTTGCTGAAAGGACTTGTGCATCACATGTCTCGCTCTTCCATCTCTGTTCTGTTGCTAACTGAAAACGGGTTCTGAAAGCTCTTGGCATCTCCATACTTTTCTTGAGACTCCAGAGTAGAGTTGGTCTAAACCATTCAGGGTAGTTCTGTTGTTCTTGCCAAAGCTTCTTGGCAAGAGTTCCCAAGTTCTGGGAAGATACCAGGAAGAATGGTGGCCTCTCTGGAATAGTGTTCCTTTCACAAGATGCAGACACTCTTAGGAGCGTCCTAATACTGAGCATGACTGTAGCCATATTGATAGTATGAGAGAAAGTAAAGGCTTCATAAGAGGTTCATCTGGAACCCTGAGGGTTGTGCTATTGATTTGGCACATGCTGGGTCCATTGATCTCTAGATTTTCCTTATGAAACATGTGTGTATGTGTGTCCTTATTGACTTAACCATCTGAGAAAGCTTTCCTGTAAAGTTCAGCTGAAAGCATCCTTGGAATTAACCCTTCCATTGTCATTAGGTAGAAAGGCAGGCAGGACTCTTGGTACAGGTCCCACTTGAAGGGAGGAGAATTTGTATCCTGTGAGTGTTCCTTCACTAGACTAATCAAAAGCGTCTCCTCTGGGATGGAAACAAAGGAGTGAGCATGGGAATGGCACTTTTTTTTCACATTCCTGAAATATCGTCAGCCTTTATGGTGCCATCATTTATGGTTTTACAATTTTTCTTGCTCAATGCAAAATTTTTATAAATATAGGACTGGATCTGTTTGCAAATGTTTCAATATGTTCATGAAGTAGGTTTTTTAATTACTATTATTTTCTTTATTTACATTTCAAATGCTATCCTGAAAGTTCCCTATACCCCACCTCCGCCCCAGCTCCCCTACCCACCCACTCCCGCTTCTTGGCCCTGGCCTTCCCCTGTGCTGAGTCATATAAAGTTTGCAAGTCCAAGGGGCCTCTCTTCCCAATGATGGCCAATTAGGCCATCTTCTGCTACATATGCAGCTAGAGACATGAGCTCAGGGGGTACTGGTTAGTTCATATT